>NC_088932.1:892500-970000 GCF_038396675.1 Hydra vulgaris | reverse complement strand
GTCGTATCGAATTTGTTTACTTTTATATATAAACTCATTGGTTTCCTTAAAAAACTTACCTGCTTCCGCGCAATGGAAAAAACTCTACGGTTAACAAAATTATTTACCTCCCTTTGAGCTATATTGAACAAGAGTCACAAAGCTCAAAAGGCATATGTAATAATAACAGTAGTTTGACTAAACATGATAAGTTTTTACATTCTGTTGGTAGTGTCGTTTATCATTTTTAAGATTACGAGTATTTTGTTCAAAAGAACAAAATAATATCTCGTTCTTGTTGCTGCACTAGTAAAATAATTTGAACAAATGGTTATAAACCTAGTGCCTTCATAAATAATTTTTGTCCTAATTTTGGATTTTATAGCCATTTGATGATGAAAAACGTTTTTTAATAGGTTTTGGAAAGGATGTATGACACTATTTGATAATATTTGATTATTTTAGTGTTTTTGACATCTTCAGTTGAAAATAGTGGAATTAGTTTTGTTTTAAAAGGATTTATTTTCAAAGGTTAAAGAGGTGTTGTAAATGTTTCATTATCTTTAATTGAGTCATCTTTAAAAGTTTATTCTTGTATTGGTGCTTGAGAAGCAATGCAACCATTTATGATTTTAGACGCTGAACTTAATAATTTATTTTTCTTGCATATTCTGTGTATAGATTTTTTTATTTAACATTAGGCATCTTAACTGTGGTAGATTGATTTTTAGATACATAATCATTTGCGCTTTCTTATTCTATTGGGAAGTTTTTTTTATTTTTAAGCATGATATTAATATTTTAAAACATTGAACAGCATTCCATGAAGATTTTATATTTCTGAAGTTTCATCAAAATCAAATGTTAAATTTCGTTTAGTTGTGAGCATTTTATAAACTACAGAGGCAGTATTAATTACTTTTGATTTACTTCCTTTCAATTGATTTATTTCATTGAAGGCATTTTAAGTTCAGTCTGCAATATTGTTAGTATATTATGTAAAAAATTTTTATCATGCTGTAGTTCATCTGAATCATTCAACATGTAACTTGCGTTACCTAAATTTTTTATAAGCATAACACTACATATATTGTTTCGTTGTTCTTAATTCATACTTTTTACACAATGCAATGCCTCGTCGTGAGATTAACAAGGACAACCAAGTTTAGTTTTTTCTCCTGAAAACTAATGTTTACAAATAGTTTTAACATCAGTTTTGAAATCACAATAATGACAGAAAAAAATATGAGGAAAAAAAGGCTTTAATAAAATTTTGTATTTATAATTAACACATCAACAACATTTCAAAGGTAAAGGAAATCTATTTTTTTGCGTATTCATGATTTGTAAAATGGAACCAAACCATTGCACAGGCAAAAAAGTCAATATCTAGGATATTTCCATCTTCTTTAACAATTATTAAAGTAAAAATTTACTTTTTGGTCTTTAGTTGTAGTAAACCTTTTCTTTTCAAACTTAAATATTTTTATTTTAGAAGTATGAGAAATATTATCATTTTTGATGTTAGATGGCTGAGCTTAATAATTTAATTTTTTTAGCTATTAGGTGTGTAGATTTTTTTATTCAACAATATTTCGGATGAGTATATCGAAAGATCAATGCAAGGTCCAGCAGCAAAAAAAAAAAGAGTTATGCAAGAAGACTCAGCTCGCTCTAGTTGTTCAAAAAATATTGGCAAATAAATTAAAACAACAGTATTTAAGTCAAAAAACAATATAGTTTCTCTGCTTGCAAAATATAAAAGTCAGGAACCAAGACAGCTAGTTATTGATCTTAATATCACAAAGTTTTTGGTTTGCGAATCTCTACCCTTCAGTATAGTTGAATCTCAAGGTTTTAAAGATTTTGTTCATAGTTATGATCCCCGTGCTAATATAAAATGTAGGACAACATTTTCTAAGTTAAAGTTACCTATGATGTATCAGAATACGAAGGCAGCATTAGATAAAAAGTTGACAATTAAACTAAAAAAGTAGATGGGGTAGATTTACCACTGACTGCTGGACTTCTAGAGCAGTAGATTCATTTATTACTTTAACTCTGCATTACATTGGTGATGATTAAAAGCTTAAAACAAAACAAAAAGTGATAATAACTGATACTGCAAGCAACATGATAAAAGCAATGACGCTTTGCAAGCATATAACTTATGCTAATTTGTGTTACGATCATAAATATTAATAGTTTGTTTAGGTAGAGCATTAAAAACTATGAACAAAATTTATTTGAAGAGGTTAATGAAATTCAAGATGCTCTTGACATTTGTATAAAACTTTCTTCTAAAACTCATCAATCATTCTTAACCTGTAAAGAAATTGAAAACGAATGCAATAAAGTTGATGGTTGGTTTTTTTAACTTACTTTGTGCCTAATTTATATTCATAATGTTCAATTAATTGTAATATAACATAATATTTGCTTCTTTTATAGTGCCTTATGTTAAAGTAATCGCGTTTAAACGCGATGGAACAGCCAAAGCATGATAGTGGAATCGATAGTGAAATTAACACCAGCTCTAGAGTCTATTAGTAACTCAGAAGTTGTCTCAGAGTTACAAAAAGTAGTTCCTGATGCGAGACACATTGTTATCTAAAAAAATAGAATCTAAAAAAATAAGTGATATGCTTTCAGCTGATAACGTTCCGACGATTCAAAATGTTATAGCAGGCTTTGTAACATTACCGTGTACCTTATAAATAAAAAAAATGAAGATGTTACTTTATTACCGAGCATAAAAAAGCTAAAATTGAATCCTTGCCTACTGAAATTGAAAATAAAGTGCCAAAATGCATTTTAGAGGATTTTAGTAGCAGAGTTGCACATTTTCTACACCCTTATTACCAAGGAGCTGTTTTAGAATAATTTGAAGTAAGTATAACTATAAATTTTATTATAAAAACTTATAAAGTATTACAACATTGTGCTATTTTTTAAGTGTTTTGAATCAACCAAAAAGCAAATTGCGACCATCTACAATCCCAACCCTGGAAAAGTTATTTCTGTAGCAAACACAGAAGATTTTCAGTTCATGGAGCCAATCGACTTTTGTTTTACTAGTATGTCACATGTCAAAGTATCGCAATGGGTGAAATGTCTTTAATTGAAGAGGAAATGTCCTCCTTTCTATGCCAAATCCTGTCACCAGAAGCAAACACAAACGTTTTAACCTGGTGGAAAGACAATTAAGGTTCTTCCTATTTTGGCTAAAATTTCCACAGACATATTTTGCATTCCTGCATCAAGTTCCCCGTCTGAAAGGGTTTTCAGTTCGTCAGGAAATAAAGTAACTTTTAGCAGAGAAAACCTTTGCACTGACACAATAAGACAATTGGTGTTTTGCCATGACAACTTTGAGAGCATTAAAGTGAAAAACTGGAAATTGAACGAATCTATTAATGATAAAGAAGAAGTGTAATAGCTTTTATTTTTTTACAATGGACAACTCTGTCAAGGTGTTTTAATATTATTTTGTTTGCTTTTAGAAATATAGATTTTATCTGATTTGCAACTATTTTAATTTTCAATATTACTTTGTTAACATTTAAAAATATATATAATATATATATATATATATATATATATATATATATATATATATATATATATATAATTATATATATATATATATATATATACATATATATATAGTTATATATATATATATATTATATATATATAATTTATATAAATAATTACATATTATATATATATATAGTATATATATATATATATATATATATATATATATATATATATATATATTAAATATTATGTATATAGATATATATTGATTAACATTTATATATATATATATACATATATATATAAATGTATATATATATATATAAAATATATATATAATTTATATATATAATTACATATTATATGTATATATAATATATGTATATATATATATATATATATATATTGATTAACATTTATATATATATTATATATATATATATATATATATATATATACACAAATATATATATATATACAAATATATATATATAAAGTATATATATATAATTTATAAATATAATTACATATTAAATGTATATATTATATATATATAAATATATAAATATATGTTTATATATTCAAAATATATAATTTAAATATATATAAATATATATATAAATAGATAGATATATAGATATGCATACATATATATATATATATATATATATATATATATATATATATATATATATATATATATATATATATATATATATATATATATATATATATATATATATATATATATATATATATATATATATATATATATATATGTTTGTAAATCAGCTTAAAGCGGACATGTATATATAAAAAATCCATCCTAAACTACTGTTTCGTAAAGCTAGATTTGCTGTCCGCTTTGCATTTTGTGATTAAATTTTATCTAAGTTACTTGGTTTAAGTTATTAAAAATTATACTATAAGTTTTAAAATAGTTTATAAAGTAAATAGAATTAAAAAATAGTGCGATTGGTTGATGGGCTCTTCAAACATTTCACATTCTTTTATTTTTCAGTGTATATCTACTAATTGTAAAAACGTGTCCTAAACAGACATTTATAAAATTCTGTTTTTCATAGTTTATTTGAAATTTTTCTTTTTTTTATTTAAGTTACGATTGTTAATAAATACTATTTATTTGCTATATATGTTTCGTGGTACCTTATATAAAATAATAATCCAATATTTTGTAAAGTGTATATCTTATACAACACATACAATCAATTTTGAACCAAGAAAACAGAACTGTTTTTACTATTTCTCTAAAATATTTTTGACATTTAATTTGCTAACTTTTAAGTTAGCAAATTAATTAATAATATTGTTATTATTAGTGGTAACAATTTAAGTTATTAAGAGCCTAACTTTCGTTTAGTAGCTTTTTGATTTATAATTTCACTTTTTCATATGTGTCCGCCTTAAGTTAATTTTTTACTCATTACTTTTTGAATAAAGAACTCATTGTTTGCAATTATATATCAAATTTATTATAAGAAAACGATACGAAATATTGTGCTTTGTTTTTGTTATTTAACTTTGTTATAACAAATTTTTTTAAATTAAGAGAAAAGATAAGATCGTTTTTTTTTGTTGTTGTTGTGGCTTTCCATCAAAGACTGTTTTACGTTTGTTTTTAACGCACCTAATTTTTATATATACTTATATGTACTTATTTAGTATACCGAAAGTTATTTTTAATTGAAAAAAAATCCGCGTATTCATTTAGTTAATTTATTTATTTTATTTATGTGTGTAAATATTTCTTAAATACTTTTATTAAAAGAAAATAGAAATAACACAAGGTATATTTGATATAAATATATGTCCGTTTTACGTTGAATTTTACCATAAAACTGATTAATTGAACATTGAATATACTGAATGACTTTTATAGCTTTATTTTTTTTAAATTATAACCTTTTATGAAATAAAAAGCAAAATCATTCATTGAATATTTATATATTTTTAGCATTTCTTCCGAAGACCGTTTAACGTTTGTTTTTAACGCACTTGCATGATTTTAAAATATACTTTTATATACTTATTCAATTTACAAAAATTTATTTCATATTAAAAAAAATCTGCATATATTAAGATATTTAATTTATTTTAATTATAAGTGTAAATATTAGTAGAATATTTTTATAAAACAGAGAAGAAAAAAGTTATATTTTATATATGTATATGTCCGTTTTAGGTTAAATTTTATCATAAAACTAATCGAATATATTGAATGGCTTTAATAGCTTTTTTTTTCATTTATTCCAATTACAAAGCTTTTGCTTTTCGAATATTTTCGAACTTTTTTTTTTAATCTTTAATAAAGCAAGAGCAACCACTAAAAAAGTTGGAGATTAGTCGAAGAAACATGAAGAAGATTAAAGAACTAACTTAGAGCAGCTCCAGTGACTGATCCAGAAAGTGAAGGGGAGTGATGAGTTAGGGGATGATGCATCCTCCCTACCTCAATACCAGAATCTGAAGTCCTAGTATATTTGAAATGGAGGACTTTTTTTTTAACGCAAATGGGATACAAAATATAAAAATGTTTCAGTACCCCTCTCTCTTCCCCACAAAATTCCTGTATCCGTCACTGAGCAGCTCAAACATACTGTCAATTAAACAAATCTTTTAGTCTATATTAATAAACAGCCTAGTATTTCTGATACCTCAAATAGTATATTAATTTGGAAATCATCGACGTTGTCGCTTTTTCGACAACGATGACGATAATTCATTACCAAGTTTGAAAAATTAGAGCTAAATAGAAGACTTATTGAATTGCACTTACTCAAATAATATATAATTAATATTAATTCAGTAAAGTTCGGAAAAGACGGTCAATTTTCATTTGAATCTTAATTGTTTTCTAAAATTGTAGTTTATGTTCTTTCATTTTTCTATAAAAATTTTTAAAAATTAATCAAATTAATTGTTATAACAAAAAATTTATTTAAGTTTTGCGTTAGATGAAACTATTTTTTTACTTGTGAGAGAGTCCATAGCGCAAAACTTTAATGTTGAGATTTTTTTAACGGGTAGTATAGAGTGACGGATACATAAATATTTTTAGGAATGATGTCTATACAAAATATATTTTTATAAAAATTGGGTTCTCGATTTCTTTGATATTCAAGTCACACCAAATATTCTACTCGGGGGTTATGCAACTCCCCTCATTGAGTCACTCATTGTATACAAAATTATTTTTGAATATTTTAATCGTATATTATCTAAACTATCTTAGATTTTGTTTTCGTGTATTATTTTATATTATATTTATTATATGTTAAGTAAGATCTGCTGAGTCCACATTTATATTAAACGACATGTAAACTAAAAAAATATATATGTATGTTCTTTAATAAAGAAAAATTTCAGACTTTTTATTTTGAAAAATTATAGTTTTTTTTCACTTTATTTAAGTTATTTTTACAGTCAGAAAAATGCAGCGTAAAAAATGCATATAATACAAGGGAGATTTAACAAGGTATATTATACAGGGAAAATTTAATTTTTAAATATTTATCGAAAGCTTCCGACTGCCTATACGAGTTCAGCAAATTGTTAAAAGACCGACGTATATACACAATTTTTATTTTTTTTTAAACAGAAAGTTTGTATCAATAAACAAAGTAGATGTTCATAAACAAAAGCAACTTTATGCTTTTAAGCTATAGAAAATGGAAATTAAAAATAATGGTGTTATTCATTACCCAAAATAATATATCCTAATATATCAAATAATATTCTAAACCGATACAGCGCAGCAATAAATAACAAAATAAGACAGTCAAGAAACAACTGTGGAGCTACTCAATTCCAAAATAAATTCTTTCTAACTTTTATATTATATTCTTTAAAATATCTTATATTATAATATTTAAAATATAACAGTTATTTTTTAACAGTAGACGCACAAAAATCACTTTCATAAAATCAATTGTATTCAAAAAAGTTCTATACTAGATACATTTTTAAAACCAGATTCTAAAAGGGGATAAAAATATATAATGTTAAAGAAACTTTTACTTTTTATTTGTAAAACAAATTACCATTTGTACGAGATAATTTTTTATCGCATAAGAAAATACAAAAATTTAGTTTTTCGCAAAATTCTAATGCTATTTGGTATTTTAAAGGCATTTTGGTATTTAAAATAGATTCATAATAAGTTTTTATTTTCATAATGAAAAAAAAATCATAAGCTGAGATATAAAGCTTCATGTATAACTGTGTCGCTATGCCCCACTGTCCCAAAAATATCGCCCTCTACCCTACACTCCACTATGTTTTTCCCAATTTGATCATTGCATATTTACCGTTGTTAACGGGGCGTTGTTAACGTTGTTAACGGGGCGTCATGCTTTTTTCAAATAAACCAGTTATACTAAAAGAGTTCTAATTACATTAAACTTAATGATATAACTAGCTCATTGCAAGCTCACTGGTAGGCTAGCAGATAGTTTAATTGAATGTTTTATATTTCAGCAGTAATGCATGCATCAAATGAAAACTCATTAGTTTATGTACCTAACTAAAAAGTTTTAACCTTTTATCACTATAAATATCACATAAAATTTTATTATTTTTTAAAAACTTTTTTTTTTAATTTGGTGATGAACTTTAGTCATTTTTTGTTACCCCTAATACCTCTGAATTTAAATTTAAATGTGTCTATTCCATCGAATTATTCTGATTAATTAAAGCATTATTACAAACAGAACTGAATTGACGTAGATAAAACATGGCATTGTTCTTTCAAATTTTGAAGATATAAGGAAGGTTGTTAAATTGTGTTTCCGATGATCGTGAAATTTTTACTTAAGATTATCTAAAATGATATAAAAACCAGCACAAATGTAGCATAAATTTTTTTTTGTTTGTTTTAAGCAGTCCTTCCGGGACTTGCTGTCACCTATATCAACTTAGAGCACCACAATTGAGTATTTAATAAGAAGTACACCCCACTTTTCCTTTTGTTTTTTTATTTTATTTGTTTACTTTTAGTTCCATAAGAATTCCTTACTGACTTATCGCGAAAGAGCATGTGGATGGAAGTTCACGCCTTCTTCTTTTACCGATGTTATAAAACTTGCCCAAAGGTGGAGTTCAAACAAGGGATCTTTTGTTTCTGAGTCAAGTGCGCTATTACAACACCACAGTTTCCCAATAAATAAATAAAAACTCAGTAAGTAAGTGCTCATTAATTAAAAACTTTAAAAAAAAGTTATTGTATATTATGTTATATAAAAGTTATTGCAATATTAAAAGTCTAAAAAACTGTTATTGATTCTACGTCTCTACTGTTGCAATTTAATTGAATCGAGTTGAATCGAGATTTTATTTGAATTGAATGCTTAAAGGGGATAATTCACCAAAAAATGATAATCGAGATTATAATGACTTTGAGGTTTCAATGGTTATGCTAAAAAACATGTTAGACGCTTGGTCACCACAGTAATTGTAATCAAAAACTTTTTTTGTTGAATAAAATGAAAAAAGTTGATAAAGTTTTCTTTAGTTTTTTTAAAACTATGTGTTGTTAAATATTTTTTTTGCTTTGTTATAAAACTATTTTACTTTTAAATCGATATTAATCTTTAACGTATAGGGAAAAGCACCTGTAACGGGATACTGGTCATATTTCCATAAAAATTGGTTTTGATAAAAAAGTGAATAGACCTACATGACTGTACTGACTTTACATTAGTTTTAGTGAAAAATACGCACCTTGTGCACAAATTTTGTTTTTATAATCAACAAAAATCGATTTTGAAATGTGCTATTTTAGTTTTGTTCCCTTCGTATATTAAAGATTGGTTCTATTGTTAACAGTGCAGGGAGTGAATTTTCATGCATTTTTTTATTTATATTTTGTGCATTTAGCGGAATATTTACTTTAATTTTATCTTTTAAACAAGGCAAACACAGCTTGTTTTAATGAAATTGATGACTTCTTTCCATGATGGCATACTGACGAGTTGGGTGTGTTGCAATATTGATGAGTTGATAAAATCTTTTTTTTTTATGAAAAATTTATTTGCAATTAAAGTAAAAAGAAGGCGATGCTCCAAAAGTTTTTTTTTAAGTCCAAAAAATACATACAACGTAACATATCCAATGTGCATGCGCTAAACTTTACAATGCTGCTGTGTAGCATGAAATGCTAAATTAAGACAGTTGCGAGTAATTTCTGGCTTTTTTGAGGGAAGACTCTAAGATTAAATGAAATCATCAAGTTACCCTTTATCCTAACCAGCCCCATCCTCCCCTGTTCCATAATAGGAAGTGTAGTGATTGCGGATAATTAATAGCATGTTTTTAATAATGGTACCATGAAAAAAACAACTGATAATTTTCAAGGATTACTATTGTTCTAGATGTAACAAGGCATGTATCCATATAAAACCTTTATTATTGGTCTTCAGGATACTTAATAATGAAGCTTCAAAGTTAAGTTCGCCATCATAGGCGCCTTTTTTCCAGCGTTATATTTCAACATGTACAATTAGACGTGTTTTCATATTTTTATTTAAAAAAACATTACTTTTATTACGGTATACAAACTCACAATTTTACAATGTAAACGAGACTTGGTTAAAAAGACACCTTACATCTTTTTCTGCTCCAGTTCTTTTAGATATATTCCTTTATATATGTTCCAGTTCCTTTATATAATCGCTGGGGCAATTTTACTGAGGCACCCCCCCCCCCTCCTTTCAAAGAAAGATAATTTTCAACTTTTATTTGGTTTTTTGTTGAATATGGTCGGCTAGTCGGTAGGTTAAAGTTTTGGGGACCAGTTTTTTTTGGGAAGTCAGATGGTACTTTTTAAGACTTTTTACCCCTCCTCCTCCTCCTCCCCATCATTTATAACAACCATAATATCACTCATTTTTTGTGATATTATTGTTGTTATTTTAGGTTTGCCACCTTAATTTATAAAATTTTTACCTGAGCATTCTCTGACTAAAGAACGTTTTCCTAAGGTTTTTAAATTCACTATGCTTTCCATGACTTTTACATATTTTTCAAGTTTATCAACGAGATTACTATTTTCCTTGTTTATATTTGACAAACTAAATCTTTTACAACGACACCTACATCTCGAAACAAACTTATTAATATATGCAAAATAATTGTACAAAGTTTGAAAAAAAAAATTTTTTAATGGAAATTTTTAAAAATTGTAAAAAAAATTCCTTTTTTTTACAATTTTATAAAGTTCCATTAAAGAAGTTTTTCTGTCTTTTTCTCGGATTCATGTTATTTCAAGTGTCGATCTTTCGAAAGCCTTCAATATGATTGATCATCACATTCAATTTGATAAAAGGAAATACTAGGGAGTAAACAAAAACAATTTGTTGTTGATAATGACAACTATCTCAATAATTGTTTAAATATAACCTGTGGAGTTCCACAAGGTTCAATCCTCGGATCCCTCCTTTTTTTAATCTATATATACGATCTAAGTAAAGCTACTAATCTGATAAGCATCATGTTTGCTGATGACACTAATATATTTATGTCTAAGAGTGATATTAGCGAACTTTTTCCCACCGTAAATAAAGACGTTTAAAGTTTTATCCCACTGGTTTAAATCCAATAAATTAACATTAAATACTGACAAAACTCAATGGACCCTCTATCATTCAATTAGGAAAAAAAAAACTTTTACCCTCAAACTTGCCTCAAATCTTGATTATTATATAATCAATTAATCTTCATTGTCCTTTTTGCTCGTATATTAGGGTGCGTCATACTTTTAAAAAACTTTAAGTTAAAAAAAGCACTATTGGGGAGTGATTTTATTATGTGGTAGGTATTTCTAAGCAACATTGAAATAAAACTTTTTTTTGGGGTGGGGGGGGGGTAAAAATGAACTTGAAAATTGCGATATTTAAATAGATAACATTAAAATGAAAACACGCACACGGATTTGTCCGTATTTTTATTACATAAAATATATTTTTATTACATAAAATGTTAAAAAAAAAAACATTTTTATGGAAAATAAAATTTTTACTAACATCATCAACTAAAAAACATCAACTATACATTTTGATTAAATCTTTGTTAGATTTCAGATTTGGAACAACATCTCTGTGCTCTATTCTTGCTCTAATAAAACCATCACGTCACTGAAAACCACAAACAGCTACTGCTGCTTCAGTCACTTGTTTAACAACTCTTTCACAAGACTTGGTGTGGAGAGGATAGTAAGGTTACTTCCATAGAAGAATGAACTTTTTGTATCTTTTTTCGTCAGATTACATGTAAAATTTGGCTCCTAGATTTGTTCATTACTCCAGTCAATGAGTTCAAAGAGAGTCATAGCATCAAAGTTAAGTGTAGGTTTTTTTCGGTTTCTTCAACTTACATCACCTTGCTCTGAATCTCCCCTAACTTTTATAATCATCTTGACTGCAAAAGCTCTATTTTTATTTGATGAGCTTGTAAGAAGAGAAATTAGAAGAGACTCAGAATGAGCATGAAATGCCCCATTTTGAACAGACTTACTAACGGCTTCCATAACTTCGACTATTTGACCTCTTAATAGATAAAGAAGTTTGATTAGATGATGGGGCCCATCGACAATAGAGTGCTTTACCTTGATTCTAAACCACATATGAAAGTATACTTGAAATATCACCTTCCAGGCCATGATCACTAATGTAAAGCCAAAGAATTGCTTGACCGGTTGTGAACCTCCTGCTATGGCAAAGGTTAGCACATTTTCTGTTGACAAGTGAATGATTCAAGATTCCTGATTCAAGACAAGAAACTAACTTGTAGCTTAGTGAAGCGTCGGCTGACATTCTAAAGGTTCAATCTGTCTAATCAGTTCAAACTTTTCTTGTCGTTTTAATTGATTTACTTTTGATATTAGTTTGCTTATAGGCCCTTTGAATCCATCTTTGGAGTTTGTAGGTCCATCAAGATTTGCAATAAGGTGTCTTAAAGGTAGCTCATTGGCATGTAACATGCAAATTGACCAAAAACATTTTCTTCCATTAAGTTTTTCCAGGTGAGAATAATCCGCCGTTGTTACTAGATCTAGTCATTGAATTTGTAGAATCTGATCCGATCACAATTATAATTTGATCAATTTCTCTAGGAACCATCCAGTTATAAAGACCAATTGCTGCTTCTTTAGCTGGTTTGTTTCAACCCTTTGAAGGTGTGTAATGGGTCAAATAGCTTCCATCTGGTTCAGAAGTAACACTTATGTTCTCTTGCTTTTCTGTTCTTCGTCAAAACGCTTTAGTAATTGAATCTTCAATCAAAACTAGAGTAGGATCTATTCTTCCATCCACGAAAATGTCTTTGATAGGAGCTTCAATAATTATTTTTTCTGACAAAACTCTAGTTTTAGCCATAACCTCTTCTCTGGCTCTCAAAATCTTTTTAGGATCACATGCTAAACTAGCCATTTTTGGAGTCAAGTAATTTGATTTGATCAAATCTAGAAGAAAAGCAGATGCAATTGCAGATGTAGCAGCAGGAGATATGTCAAATCGAGGAGATACTAGTGCTGATTAGGGATCTTTATTTAGTTTTGTTTAATGGTAATAAATGGGGAAGTTTTTTGTTTGATATTATTGGAGTTGTCTTCTGAGGATTCTTCATTTACATCTTTAATTTTTTCAGGTGAAGTTTCTTGATCTAAGTCATGCCCCACTGATTCATAAGCTTTGCCTTCGATGTTTTCAATTTGAACCTGTGTATTGTGAGGTTTTTTAATTAAATTTTTTCTTTTTTCTATAGATGCAATATCTGTTATTTTATGCTTTCACTGCTTTAATCTGTCTCTGTTTCTTCCTTGTCTAGTTGGTATATTTGGTAGCCTGATTTTTCACTAACCTTATCTCTTTGAGATCTGAGCCATAGTAAATCAAGTTGTGGCAACTTGATAGCTTTAGAGCAAATGCATAAAATATGAACTCCTGCAGAACACTTTTTAACTTCCTTACAAGGTGAATTTTCATCTGTACAAAGTAAAATGTTGCACCTACATTTTGTTATATCTAACTATTTGTCCAGCTTACCTTCCCACAATTTGACAGTTTTTTCTTTGTTTCTTTTTGATCACAAATGTCTCTAAATTTATGCCAGGCAGTTAAAATTTTATCTGACAGCGTTTTTTGAAATATGACAACAGGGGTCTTAAACAAAGCATTGGATTGAGACCATTGTTTCAATACCAAGTCTGCCAATACCACTGGGATTTCTTTTATAGGCAGATGACATCTAAAAAAAACATAACATTTAAACTGTTTTAACATTGTCATTTGAAATACTTGAACTGTCTAATACTTGAACGTCCTTTGAATGTCCAAGACGCCCAACGGGTGTCGAGATGTCTAATGAATGTTCTATGGATGTTATTAGACGTCCTGTGCCCACTAAAATTCTATTATATCGTTTATATTATATTGTAATATCGTTTCCAAAAGCTCACCTATCAAGATCATCAGAAAGAAGCCAACTTTTCTGAATATGTAGACCTTTCCTTTGGACATCTCTCAGTGTAGGAACTGCTGTTTCCAACCTATATTTTCTAACTCCAAGATACTTAGTTAAATTAGTTGTAGAAGAATGTCTAGCTTGTTTCAATTTTAAACTCCATAACACAGTATTCTATTTTATTTTTTTTTTACTGTAAAACGAAAACAATTATAGTGAAAATCCACAAATAAAATGCAACAAATTTTGCAACTTTTTGATATTGAAATATACATTATAAAATTCACTACTAACGCAAAGCAAATGACAAGTACTAAGTAACTGTGTTCTATAACTCATAGATTACAACAACAAATGGACTTATTAAAAATTGGATAATCAAATATTTAGAAGATAGTAAGGTTTTGTTAGTTTTTTGTTGTATTTTTTAACGCTTATAAGTCGCATTTTTATACACTTTTTTACATTTTTCAAGTTAATTTTTACACAAAAAAAAATTAAAATTTTTTTGGTTGAATATTGCTTAACTTACCCCAACCCATTATAAAATCACTCCCCAAATGTAATTTTCAAAACTTTTTTTGTATGACGTACCCTATTGTATATGCTTGGTAATAAAATTTCATCAGTAACATTTTATCTGTGTGTATTATCTCTACTGTGTCAAATATTTCTAAACTATTTTGTATCCTTTAAACTATTTCAAACACATCAAACAAATGCAAACTAATAAAAAATTTTGTTTAACGAAGCTATTTGTCAAACAAATTTCAATCAATTTTGTCTTGTCTATTGTGCACCGCACATATGTAATAAACTTGTTTTGCCAATTTTAATTTTGATTGACCAAATTCTGTCTTTTCAAAAATAAAATAAAAAGTTTAATTCTTTCCATCGGTATAATAATACAGTATCACTAATTATTTTATCTACTATTTAACTTTATTTTGGAATTTTTATTATTTTTTTCTAAAGTTTTGTAGTTATGTTGTTTACAACCATTTATATTGTTTTTATATTTATTTAGGTTGTTTTTATTGTTTACAGTTTCGCTTATGTAAAAATTTCTTTTAAAAGTTTTTTGTTTGTTTTTATTTTAATTTTTTTTTTAAGGTTCGGATGATAAGATCTTAGTGATCTACTTTCGAAAACCTAGTTCCTTTTTTTCGGAAACCTAGTTTACTGTTATCACGCTTTGTATATATATATTTTTGCAAAGGACTTTTAGGTTATTTTATTATACCGCAACTAACATTGTAAACTTAAAAAAAAATGTTTGTAATTTATAACTTTTAAATTTATGAATTTAAAAAAAATATTTATAATTTGTAAATTACTAAATACTCTATTGCGATATTTTAATGACGTAAATAGAAAGAAAGCGCAGGGGAGAACGTGCTACACCTCGCTTACCCCGGCCTACAAGCCTGCAAACTTAACAAAATTATATATAGGAAGTCTATAAATTACGTCACGCTTTAGAGGAAGGCCAAAATTTGTTACAATTTGTGATAAAAGGGAGGGGGTTTGATAAATATAACATAAACAATACTTTAGCAAGACAACTTTATTACTACTTGTTTAGTCAATCAAATAGGAAAGTGTTTTACTTTGTCGTATTTTTATAAGATTTTTTATCAGAAACGCAACTATTTACATTTAAATATTTTAAAATATTTTTGGCGTAAAAAAAGCGTAAATTATCATAGTTTTTGACTTTTGGTGCAGCTATTTACATATCATTTATGAAATCGTAACAACGTAATTTTTATTTTATGTATATAAATTTAATATAAATCAGAGCCGGATCTAGAGTACGTCTATTACGTCTGTAAAATAACCAAGAATAAAATTGAATCAAAAAATAAATAAAATTAATATAATATTTTAATACTGCGTATAATAATAATTTTTCCTTAACCTCAAAGTCAATTAGATTCAAGTTTTATTATCAGATTTAAGTTTTAAAAACACTAACAATAATAAAAAATTGCTTCTTGTTTAGAGCGGTTTTTAAAGTTTATATAAAAAACAAATTTCTTAACTAGATGTTAAAGTAATATTATATAAATAGTATTTAATTAGAAATAGAACAGTTGCATAAAGTAACTATTGGAGTTCATTGTATTCTTAAAATGGGTTCAGATATATCGTTGTTTGTGACACCAACAACACCAATTTGCTGTTATCATTCTTTATATTAAAATGCTGTTCTAATTATTAAATTGGTAAATGCTTTTGTTTTTTGGATTGATTTTTTATCAGATTTCATGTATTTAATTAGTAAGATTTAATAAAATAAAATTTTAAAGTTTTCTTTTTTTTAACAAAAACGGGATATTATGATTGTGTATTTAAATATCTCTACATAATTTAAAAGTTGTGTTTTTAATATAAAAATATTTTATTATAACTTGTGTCATTTTAAAATATAATTGTTATTTAAGAATGTACTTATACGGACTAAGCACATCACAGTAAATTTACCAATTAACTAAATCGAAACAACCAGTTAAGTTACACAACTATTAAATTTACATAATATGCTCAAAAACATTTACTTGCAAAAGTTAACCATACCAATGTTTCTATTTATATTTTACATGTTCTTAACACTCAAAAATTTTAAATAGAATATGAATAAAATACAATGCTATTTTTTTCATATTTCATGTTATTAGGGAGTTTTTTAGATAATGTAAATAACTTTTATTTATAATGCATTGGATTCAATAATATATTTCATTTTCAAATTGGTTTTAACTACTTCTGTAGCTTATTTAGTCCCAAATGGTTTCAAAAGAGTATGCTCAAAAGAGAATTAATAAAATAAGTGAAGTCATTAAAGCGCAAAAAAAAAGTCTGTTTTATATACATTTTCTGTTATTATGAAAACAGGAAAAGTTTATTTAGCCTGGTTGTTTGGTAATGCGCTTTTTTAGGGGGGAAAAACTAATAAAGGCTAATAATCAATTTACATCAAGTTTTTATGTTCTTGTTTAAAACAAATATAAGTATCGTATAAAACAAAAATAGGAATTCTTCAGAAATGTTTTAAAAAAATAGTTCATGAATACCCAATAAAGCCTATTTTAAAGAAATAGTTCATGAATACCCAATAAAAATAAAACTTTATTTTCCTTAAATACAACATAACAGTCTTAAACGGGTTAAAACTAAAATATCAAAATTTTTATCGACTAAAATATAGACTAAAAGATTTTTTGATTTTTCGATTATCTCAATTGTAAGGAATTCGTTGTCAACATAGGACTTTTCCTACTTTATTCGCTTGATCATTTCGAATATTCCTTCTGCAATTTTATATTTTTATACATGAAACGGTCCATTATTCCATCGTTTCGATGTATTGGGCCTAGACCGTTAGTAGAAAAACACCCCCAGACCATTACATTGCCTCCACCATGCTTCACTATCTTATGGCAGTAACGTAATTCGAGGCGTTTTCTGGCCAGTCGATGTACACGGTGAAAACACTTTGATAAAACTCACTTCGATAAACTGTCTTGATAATACTGACTGACATATACTGACTGAATAACATGTCGATTTACATGTCTCTTATATAGTAAAATGAACTTGTGTGAACCTTTTCTGGAAGATTCTAGATGCTTCTTTTCAATGCTTCTGGAAGCTTCTGGATGCGTCTGGATGCTTCCAGATGCTTCTTCTGGAAACTTCTGGAAGCTTCTGCATGATTCTTGAATCTTCTGAAAACTTCTTGATACTTCCTTTAATTATTAAAAAACTTCCGTGACGTTGACACGGACCAGACTTAAGAAAATGAAACAAACCAAAAAAGTTGCACTTGTTTTGTCCGCTGCAAAATGGCACTTGTCAACGAAATTCTGCCTGTGTGCTGTCACCTGTCAGCTGATTGCTCATGTCATGGCATGCTATGACTTTAGACTCCTGAACCGTTTGCTGTGGTAGTATAGTTCGTTTCGTTTTTAAGACATGTAAAGTTAGGAACACTTTTTAGCATTGTTCGATGTTGGTTCGCAAATGTTTTGTCGAATACTGTATATATATATATATATATATATATATAACATCAATTAAAATCAGCCTTGATCATCCGATGGCAGCAGCTGTAAAGAAAGGCCGACTGGTTCGATCTTGACAATTTCGGCGAAATAATGGACAAAAACTTGCATGCTTATGTCAGAAGTAAACAAGATGTCTTAGGTTCTATTTATCAAACGAAGAGGACATTGGCACTATTACAACTGCTATACACTTCATTTGCTTGACCCTCAATAACTATTTTTAGTCTGTCTTTGAAACTGAACCTTATGGTAGTTTGCCAACATTTCAAAATCGTACTATAGCAACAGGTAATATAAATAAAATTGGTTCATAATTGCCGATGTTCAAAATCATCTTAGCAATCTTGGAGAAACTAAATTAGTGTAGGTGGAATCCATCCATGTGCTTTACTTAATGCACAGCATCATTTGCAACACCACTCAACTATATCTTTAAACAATCTTTATTTTCTGGCCCTGTACCTGACCTTCGGAAAAAATCTAACATTAAAACCATTTTTAAGAAAAGGAGCAACTTAAAACTCAGAATTATCGACCAGTCTCCCTCACCTCAATACCGTGCAAAGTAATGGAAAGAATAGTCCACAAACATATTATAGCACATTGCGTTCAAAACCATCTAATCTCCAAGCATCAGCACGGTTATCTTCGTAAAAAGAGATGTCTGACTAACCTCCTCGAAGCTCGCGATATACTTACCGAGGCAATACACCAAGGTTACAGTGCTGATATTATTTACACCGATTTTGCTAAGGCTTTTGATAAAGTGCCGCACAAACGTCTTCTACATAAATTGAAAGCATACGACATTCACAACAAACTGCTATTTTTGATCGAAATGTGGCCTCAAGATTTTAGGCAACGTGTTGTCCTAGGAAAATATGTTTCTGACCGGAAGAACGTTACAAGTGGAGTTACTCAAGGTTCTGTCTTAGGGTCTCTACTTTTCATTTTGTTTATAAGCGATCTTCCTGACATTGGAATCAGTCAGTCAGCATCAGACATCACAACGATTTAGGCGGAAATTGATAACGCGGTTACATGGTCAAATACTTGGCTCTGCACTTCAACATAGATAAATGTAAGGTTTTTGTAAAGAGATAAAAAAGCTTTCGATCACGAAAAGAACCCGTATTCGTTCAAATTGTCACCGACCAGCATCGGGTGACATCGCTTTCGCATTCCATTAAAAAAGGAAATTTATTGTGCACGTTGAGAGTGATCAACAACATTTCAACACTCATTACTAATCTAATAGACAACAATAAAAACGTTTGGATCACTGTGGACGGCTTCGAACAAACCAATGTCTGCATTAACAACGTTCTTCTTCAAAACGTCTCAATGATAATTGATATGGCACCCTATTAGGCATTGGAAGACACTTCAGTGAATACCAATTTTGAAGAGAAAATTAACGCACAATTTAATGGTCTACACAAAACCTTTGTCATCAACGACTTGATGGATTTGGAAAATTTAAATATTACATTTTTAATATAAACTTGCAACCACTTCAATTTAACGAAGCCGCACTGTATAATAATCCTTATTTGACTTTTTATATGCAAGTTTTAAATTAACAGAAAAAAAAACATTCTTCAAAACAAATACTACCACGAATTACACTTTGTTGTATTAATCAAGAAGATGAACAAATTGCAAAAACTCATTTGCAAACGTCTTTTTAACGTTAGAAAATATAACATTGTTCAACAACAACTCGAAATTGAGAGAATGAAACAAAACATGTTCGCTTTACAACAAGAAATTAAAGGTGTTTACGATCACACCAGAAAAAAAAGAACAAAATATAGAAAAAAAGACTAATTTGTTATCTTTAATTGAAAAAAAAACAACAAAAAAGAAGTCATTAAAGAGATTCCAAAAGTCAAAGTGAATAGACTTACTTGAAAAGAAGTGATAAGACCTACTTTGCAAGAAGAACGTTCCTTTTTTTATTATCAGCTTCCCGATAAAAAATATATTAATGCGTATCTTGTGCGGAACATGTAAAGGAGCTGTCACTGCCACTGGATTTATCAAACGTGCTATAAAGCAACTTTTTTGATGCAACAAAGTGTGCAATAAAAACCTGACAAAGAAACAAAACTAAAGTACTACAAATTAGGCATTCAAGAGAGCATAAAGACAATTTTACGAATTAAATGAATATATTTAATTATGAGAAAAAAATGGTGTCTTATTTTGTTTATAACCTCCACATTTTAAAGGTGTTTTTTTATCTATTTTGTATGACCGAAAAATTTTTTTTTGTTTAAAAAAAATTAAATGAACGACATTCACGACGATATGGTTGGTAAAGACATGAATCAAGTTGTTAAAAATCTAACATTATGAGAAAATGCAATTATGCGTTATAAATGGGCAGGTTATCAAGTGCTAATTCAACAAGATGACATTTTTTTGTTAACGATTGCGAATAATATCCGGACAACAACAGTTATCCGTCCATATGTCAATTTACAATCGACGCACAAGAGCAAATGATTTTGAAATTGTTAATACTAGTTTTTGTTTAAAAATTTACAAATAGCTCACCAACGGTTTTTATACTACTTTTGCTGACAACGTCGAAGATAACAAAATGTTGAGCAATATAAGTATACGCGACAATTTTTCTCATCATCTCATCAATGGAATAAAATATTTCTTCAATTGGTCTGTTCTAAATACAAACAGCTTTAATAATTTTATACCTACAGTAGAACAAAATCATTTGCGCGTCTATTTGGAACGTCTCAATTATCCTTCTGACACAATACAACAAAAAAATGGGTAGTTATCGCATTGATTCTATCAATCAAATGTATACCACAGACCTCGACGACCCAGAGAATACCAAATATGCCTTTTTATCTTCAATTCAACAAACCTTTGAACACATGAACGAAAACCAAAGTATTAATGATACCAGGTACAGCAAAATTTTACCCGACATGACAGCTGCAGCCACACATCAAACTATTTTTAATACGAATATTATTGATGAGATGGCGACTGCAGACGGTTGTTGGATTAAAATACCGTTGCACGTCTATGACGATTTTGAAGTCAGCGACCATTGGGGAAAAATTAAAGAATACTAGTGCAACTTTTTTAAGAAAGAAATTTAGCAAAACTTTTAGAATTGGTTAGACCGTTTGCGGATACAGTATCATGTACTGTCACGGCTAGTGACCTTAGTGTTATGAACAATGTTTACCTTGACATGTCCCAAGCGATGCTAATCGGCAACGAAGCGCGTCTGACCGACAATTATGTGATAGAAAGAAATCGATTTAGTATTGCTCATCCCAACGACATATACCAAGAGTACGAAAGAGAGTATTGGGAAACAAAAAAATTCAATCCTAATCATTTGAGCTTAACTTTTAATGCTTTTGTTTTTTTTTTGTTTTTTTTTTTTTACATCTTTGCTTCCAACAAGGCTGCAAGCAGCCACTAATTAAATTTGGAAGTTACTGAAAGAGAAAAGATGAAGATGGTAGAGCAAGATAACGATTGACGGACGACTTAAAAGATTACAAATTATATGAATCAGGAAAGCAAGATGAAGGAAGCGAATTCCAAAGAGCTGATGTTTGAGGAAAAAAACTAGACGAATAAGCGTTTTTGGAGCACTTGGGAACAGTCACAGAAAAAGGATGACACTTAATTGAATGACGAGTAACACGAGAATGAATTATAGTAGATGGCACAAGAGACGCTAGCTCTTTAGAGCAGTGCCCATTAGTATTAGTATATATATAGTATTTAAAGAAATGAGAAAGAGAAGCAACATTACGACGATGCGATAATGGTTGGAGGTTGGCTGCAAGAGCAGGTCCGACTATGTTTACAATGCGTTTTTGCACCTTGTCTAAAAGAGAAAGGGCATCATTAGAAGAACCAACCCAGATATGGCAACAGTAGTCCATACAAGGCCGGATTTGAGATTTATAGAGATAGAGAATAGAATCCGAAGTAAGAAAGTGACGAGCTCGATAAAGAGATGCAACCTTAGCAGATGCTAATTTTGCAACTGATTTGATATATGGTTTCCAAGAAAGATTGGAAGTAAGAGTTAATCCTAGAAGATGAAGAGTAGGTAACTTATCGAGTACATCACCGTTCATAAATATAGGAACATCTAAATTATTGCGATAACGATTGGCTGAAAAAAATTGAGTTTTATCTGAATTAAAGTTCACCAGCCACTGTGAGCCCCATGCTGTAGCAGAAGTAAGATCCTTTTCAAGCTCAAATGTCCCCTCCAAGCAATCAGAGGGTGATAGTTTCTTATCACGACAATATTAAATGGTAGTATCATCAGCAAACAATGCCACCTAAGATGTGAGAATATCTGGAAGATCATTAATATAAACTAAAAAGAGTATAGGGCCAAGGATAGAACCTTGAGGAACCCCTGAAGTTACAGAAGATGAAGAAGAGTGCTGTCCGTCGAGGACAACTCTTATGCTACGTTTGGAAAGAAAGGATTCAATGATCTTAAAGATGTTGCCGGAAACACCATAAGAAGAAAGCTTATGGAGAAGACCAGCATGCCAAACTTTATAAATAGCTTTTGAAATGTCAAGAGCGATGGCCTTAACCTCTCCACCTTTATTTGTCGCGCAGTCAGGCTGTCAGTTATTACTGTTAGCAAATCAGCTGTAGAACGAGAAGATCGAAATCCATATTGATAGTCAGAAAGTAAGTTATTAGATTCAAGATGAGAAATTAAGTGTTTGTTAATTAAAGATTCTTAAAACTTGCTTATGATAGGAAGAAGACTTGTGGGACGGTAGTTAGACCAATCAAATCGCTCTCCAGAATTTTTGAAGATAGGAATAACAGATGCCGCTTTCCAGCGGGCTGGAAAGCAAGACTCTGATAATCACTTGTTGAATAGTTTTGAGAGTATAGATGACAGCTCCGGAGAACACTTCTGCAAGACAATAACAGGTATGTTGTCTGGGCCACAAGCTGCAGAAGAGTCTAGGCGGGAAATCACTTTAGATACAGATGCTGGAGAGATATGAATGTCAAGCAATGGATCAACCTGTTTGTTGGCAATATCAGGTAGAACGCAACTAGTGGAATCAAGAGATGATATTGATGAAAAGTTTTTAGCAAACAATTCGGCTTTGTCTTTTGGAGAGGTGACAAATTTTGAACCATACAAGAGAGGTAGAATTATAGATTTTCCTTTATTATTGATATTATTAAAGATTCTCCAGAAGTCATGAGAGCCTAAATTTTGAGATGAGATACGAAATTTCATGACCTGAGAATAGCGGGTTTTGGCCTTAGACAAAACCTTTTTACATTTGTTTCTTGCAGTAATAAACAGACGTCTGTTTTCTGGAGAACTGTTTTGCTGATAAATATGGAAGTAACGGTTTCGATTGGCAATCGCAGTAGCACAGTGTGAAGAAAACCATGGAGGAGAGTGAGTCTTGACCTGGAATCGTCGAGAGGGAATAAAAGATTCCATGCCAGCCTGAATCCACGAAGTTATGTAAGAAGCACATTTGTCGACAGGAAGTTGAAAGATTTCGACCCAAGGGCCATCACGAAGAAAGTCACGGAAAGAATCCCAGTCAGCTTTACTGTAGTTGTAAGAGGTTCGATAATAGGGGGATTCAGGTGATGAAAAAGAATGAGATGTTAGTTTTAGAGAGATCAAACTGTAATCAAAAGAAACTTAGAGTGAATGTGGAGAAACTGAGCACTGACTAGGATCAGAAACAAGACATAAGTCGAGTAGAGAAGGTAAATGATTCGGGTTGTCTGGAAAGCGGGTTGGAAAGTTGACTATTTGAGTTAGGGATTGAGAAAGGCAAAAGTTGTGGGTTTTAATGCCTGCCGAATCACTGACACTAGAGCCTAGCCATTCAGAGTGGTGAGCATTAAAGTTACCGACAACAACTTTATTAGCTGATGGATAAAGAGAGAGGGCTTGGTCAATATGATCAGAAATAACGTCAAAAAGTGTGCAGTCTTGAGATGAAGGAGAGCGATATAGGACAAAGAGAAAGTCAATAGAGTGAAGTGGTGCTAAACGAAAGCATATAAAAGAATAGTCTGTGGATTTAAACCTAGTTTAACGACAAATGGGTGAATTCTTACGAATGTAAATGTCGAGGCCAAGCATGTGACTATTGGAGTCTTTACGAATTAGAGGAAGATAACCATCAACACTAAGATCACAAGATGAGACATCTGAACTCAAATTAGTCTCACAAAGAGCAAATAGGTCTGGTGAACTTTGCAAGAGATAAGACTCAACAGAAGTAAAGTTACTTCGAAGACCACGAATATTAGTGAATGATAGGTTTAGAGAACTTGTTGATTATAATGGTTTTTGTGTTTTAAAGTTTTTGGTACTTTATTCATTTTTAAATTGGATTGAAGAACTTGACTCAAAGCATAGATAGTACTCATAACACCGTTTATTAGCCCAAGCAATTGCCTCATTACTACTAATAAACCCTAAGCCGTAACAAAGGGTTCTAAATGTGGCCTCCGCAATGCACACCAAAAGCACAAACAGGGACACCATCCATGTGCAACATGGCAATGTTAATACTTTGATATTTTTCAGCTGTTGATGGAATCAGCCTCTCTGAGAGCTACCACAGAGATCGGGAAACCTGACTACCCGCCGGCCTCAGAACCATAAAACTGAGTTTTAGAGCTGTACCCTCATTAGGAGATAATAGAATGAGTTGCCTAGTCATAAAAACAGAGACACAAGCAAAACCCATGAATTGAGTCAAGAAGATCCTGCATTCGACATCCTAAACTGGAAACAATGTATTAAAATAAATCTGCGCCAGCCTAATAGATGAAGAAGGGGTGCGAGGCTGGTCAGCAGATAGAATCTATTTACCCCTTAAGTCATTGCCGAGGAGGCCTTCTTCAAGACAGTAGCCGGGTGCATTTAACATCTGCCCAAGATGAGTATTTTTATGGAGACACCATCTCTAGCCTCTACTCAACCAAGAGCCCCAAGACAGGGGGTGTTTTAAATCAGAGTTGGCATTTCCTAGCCTTTTCCTAAAAAGGCGTATCCTACAAGGCAGCAGGACATGAAGCAGATTGTACTGGGTTATATGTTACCAGTAGCAGGATAACCTGATCTGACTGATATATATATATATATATATATATATATATATATATATATATATATATATATATATATATACATACATATATATATATATATCTCGGCGCATTGAAATTGAACAATAAAACTCCACATGTCATTCTACTGAGTATATATTCGAAATCACAATTTGAACATACCAACTTTCAAGGTATCGCTCCCAAGATATTGTTTGCAATGTCGTTCAAAGTATAACGTTTAAAAACTTGAGAAGAAATTTTCCAGGTAGTCAATGACTAAATTTCACCTACGATTTTAACAAAGAGAGGCACCGAAGACAAATCTAGGAACAATAGTTATCGTTTGTTAACGGTGGTACACCGTCCATCTACGATCAAAGAGGGAACATGGAACGTTTTTCTGCCGACTATATTAATTAAATTACTAATACTTACGATAAATATATTGGACTTAGGTAAACGACGAATCCTGGGCATTTGATTTGACTATCAATAGAAATTATATTCAAGACATGAATTCACTCATTATTCTTGGTTCTAATCAGGCTCAAATTAAACTCAATTTTGGACATGAAAATAATAACGGAGCTGCGGTTGCAGCTGTCTTGTACAACAGTTATTATGGCAAAAAGGTTCTGCTAGCACAGAAAAAATGGCATACTATCCACCCGGTTTAAGAAGCACTTAATCTTTTTATGTTAAACGGTTTTGATATTGAGTTTAAAGTAGATTTTATTTTTATTTTATACAAACATTTTTTGACATATTTTAGATCTTATTTCTTTGATCTTATAAATTTTGAATAAGAAACGAAACGCATCAGGCGAACAAAACACGGTTGTGGTTGCAAGTGTTGACGTAAACAAGGTCGCGAACAAATACTCAGCACTATCAAAAGTATCAGAAGAAAATCATGACATACTCTACTGTCTTCGCGATTAGGACGTGAACAAGTGCAACGACTAGTCTACTATCAAAACTCTTTAGAAAGATGAGACGAATAAGAATGCGCGGAAGCGGTGGACCAAAATTACTCTCTATGACTGTCCGCCGCCAAAGTATACCACAAGCAGGAGGTAGCCGTCGTAATCGTGTTTACTGAAAACAACGCGAAAGATTTTTTTTTATTCCACCTAATATTGCAGCTGGATTTGCAGCCGCTGCAAAAGCTGCTGCTGTTGGTACTGTCGCCGCAACTGCTGGACATTTTGTTGGAAAAGCACTTAAACAGTAGATAAATGATTTTTTTTGTAAAAAAATTTGTGTTATGAAATAAAATAAGAGTTTACAATTATAATATTGTCTTATATTAATAATGTCAAAATTGCATTTTTGTCCATAAGAAAAAAAAGGCATAAAAGATGCGCATAAAATTAATATTTTATTTCTTCGACGAAAAAAAAATGGAGTATATCTTTTGTGAAACGCAAAGCATAATGGAAAATATTTCCAAGGTAGTTTTTGAAAAGCAGCTATCAAAAGGATGCAACAATTACGCCATTATCAAAGAGATACTCAAAGTCAACGACGACAAAAAAAACTCTCTTCAAAAGCTAAAAGAGCATATGCGACAAGATTGAAAAAAAAAATGCGAAAAACATGTTGATTTGACAACACCGTCACCCGATGACTAAGTCGTACTCCAAGTGAATTATTGTCCAAAACGAGCTGAATTAGAAAAACAGACTCAAGTACTCAAGAAAGAATTGAGTTTTTAAAACAAAACTATCGGTGGATTAATATTGAACATTTATTGAATTCGAAACGGAATAAAAAGCAATCCAAGCGATATTGATAGCGTTGACGATGTTCAAGATGCCATTTACTTGGCTGCAACCTTTGAAAAAGTTTTCAAGGCTTTGTAACTGGCGAAATAAAATTGGAATACAATAAAACTTTTTTGCAGACATTATACACGGTGTCTATTCGATGCTGTTAAAATATATCGAAAATGAGACTCAATAAAAAAAATCTTTTTTTAATTTTGTTATCATATATATATATATATATATATATATATATATATATATATATATATATATATATATATATATATATATATATATTGTTATTCATGTATATATATATATATATATATATATATATATATATATATATATATATATATATATATATATATATATATATATATATATATATATATATATATATATATTGTTATTCATGTATATATATATATATATATATATATATATATATATATATATATATATATATATATATATATATATATATATATATATATTTATTTATATATATATATATATATTAACAAATGTTAAAAAAAATGGAATGTATTTTTTGTCAAATCTCGCGCCATTTAAAACGTATTGAAAACATTATTAATGAAAACGAATTGATTCAACGTGACAACAGTTTCAACATTATTAAAAAAATACTACAAAAAAAAAAAAACACATTTGCCTTTTGGGACGAACTCCACGACAAATTCCAAAAGCACAACGACATTTGCCAAAAACATTTACGCTATTATGCTTTTTGTTCTTTTGGCAAAACGCACATTCAAGAAATGCAATTTTACATTAAACACAAAAGTATATTGCCTTAAACTTTTGTTGTACTTTTTGTATAATTTCATCTCTCCTCCATTACTGATCCAGTTGGTAGGAACTCACATCATAAATGATGACTTTTTTATTTACAACAGCAATTCAAGTCGCAAAAAAGGCACTTATGATAAATGAAATTAAACAATGAAACGGTTTTTTGTTTTGACAGTTTGGGTGGAGAAAACTTCCTATTATAACTTCCCGTTAGCATTCAACAAAATTAAGATTTAATTGAGTACGCAGAAAAATTACCTCGACCAACACTTTAAACGCCAGAGCTATCAATTATAACGATTACGACTACACCACGGCATTCTATAATAACAAGCCTTGACATCGCGCAGAATGCCGTAAAAACTGAAGGCCGATTAAACTCTCACTTTTACATATATTGATATGTTTTTATATTAGGTAGGGTGTAATGGCAGTCTAATAAAAATCTCTAGTAAAGACGGAAATATAAAAGGAAAACCAAAAAATTGTTACAAGATAATTATGTTTTTTGTATTTTAAATTTCATTAAGAATATTAATGTAATATTAAATAGTATCAATAACAAGCAGAACCATAACAATATATAAATCTATATATTAGAAAGATGTTTTTTTTTTTTTTTTTTGCTTACGGAAACAAAACGAAAAAAAAAGAAAAACAATAAAAATCACCAATAATAAAAACACCAACAAAAGCAAAAATAAAGTTTTATTAATATATCTCAACTGAGTTAATATTTACAAATCCAAACATATTGAGAGACATAAAGGCTAACGAGAATATAAAAAATATAACAAGAAAATAACATAATTAATTACAAAACTAATTTTCACATAAATTAAGATAACTTTAGTATTTTCGTTTTAGATTCTTTGCTATTGCTGGGAGTGGTAATTAGCGAGTAATTCTTTCGCAGAATATTAGAATATATCTCTAAAACATGTGTCACAAGTATGACTATCAATACCATCAACAGGAATGTCAAGTTGTAAGATCAATTTAGTGTGTTGAATATTAATTTTTCAATTACAGATTTAAAGTTTATAAAGTAAGTACCTCCAGATCCTTGTCGAAGCTTAGAAAAAGTTTTTTCAAGTGGATCTGTTGAAAACATTTCATTTCTAAACCGATTGCCAGCACCAGATGCTTTGACATTAATAACATTCCAAAAAAAAATAATTTTTTCAATAAATACCGCAGTACCTTCAAATGCTTTATTTTTAATCTCTGGATGCGTTCTTAATGCAGCTACTGTTTCTTCGCAAAAAACAGACAAACAAAACTTTACAGATTGTCTTTCTGTTGGTTTTGGATAAACTGATTTAGCTGTAAGTTTAGAGAGTTTAAAAAGACTATTGCACTCAGTTTTATATAAAGTTTCTAAATCACTCCACTAAGCCAAAGCCAGTTCTTTATTGTTCAAAAATTGAAGTTTGCCAGTCTTTTCTGTCAACAAATTGTTTCGTATAGATTTTAAGAGATGCACATAATCATACAATAAATATATACCTGATGTTGTTAACCATGGTTTACTATCAACTGTTTTAAACATTCCAAAAAACCTTTGATTTACACGGTTACCATCAGTAATTATTACCAGTGTCTTACTATTTTCAATATTATTTATTGTATCAACAATTTGTTCAGCAAACTGAAATTCAGAGGAAAGTTTTGCAACAGGTTGAGCTCTTCATATAAATTCTGGACCTCCAAAAAGACATTTAATCATAAATGATAAAATTGTTTTAGCTAACTTTTCAGGGTAGTTTTCTGCTTGACTAAACAATGCGCCTCTTTGGTAAAGTAATGAAGCTTTGACATAAACCTCATTAATTAGTAGTATGGTAGTTCTTTTCAATGGATCTAAATTCATAAAAATACTGTTTATGAAATTTAGGTCCACCATTGAGCTTATTTTTGAAGTCAATCGTGTTAAAGTCCTTGGTAACTTGTAGTCAATACATAAACGATCATATACATATACACTCCAAAAGGTTATGTTAACAAAGAAGTTTATGTGCCAAGCAAACACCGCTGGGTTATTTGAATCATGACGCGCACGCCGAAGAAACACACGAAAACAATACGCTCCACTAATACTTTACTAGTCTCGATTTGTAACGCGTCAAACACGACTTGACTAGTGTTATAAAACAACAAGAAATTGACATGATACCTAATGTGATTACAGCCAACAGTATGAAACGCTACAATTTCGACGACACGCAAGGTTATTTTAATCGCAAATTTCTGGTCTTGCGAAATTTAAATCAGTTTATGGACGTACCCTTTGACTGGCGCAACTAATCTAAAGAACTCAGAAGAATGATAGAATTTTGAAATATAAATTTATTTTAATATGTTTTTTTTTAACTTGGGAAATATAGTACAAAAAAATTTAAAAACTCTTGCGTGTTTTTCTCTGTTGTTCGCACCAGTTTCTCGTGTATTCTGTCGAACAAATCCAACGAGCTTGCGACTAAACTAATTTTTATATTCTTATTATGAAAAAATAATATGCGGTCTTAATAAAATAAAAGTTTTTTTTTATCAAACTATGTATTTTTTTATAAACAAATTATTTACAAGACTTGTTTGTTGTTATCAAACACTAAATATTTTACAGGTTCATTGGTGTATCCGTTTCCGTTATCATATCTGTTATTACGAACATTAAATTCATCGCGATTGTCTTCGAATACTTCACTCGTCAACATCTCTTGTATATATCCAAAATGAAGAATTAGTTTATTGAAAAAATACTACAATAGTCATTACAATTTGTCTTTTTTATTTTCATAAAAAAGACAAACTGTAGTGATTATTGTACTTATGTCAGACCTACTGCTCAAATGAAACGTTATACATAGAATTTACATTTTTTTAGCGCGTTGTTTTAAAATCATTGTCCTTCACAAAATAAAATTCATTTTAAGGTGCTTTTAAATCTGGCACACCATAATTATAATATAAACAACGCCCAACTTTATAACTTTTAAAACTCTCTATCAATCGAAGAATATTGCTTTAGAAATAGTAAACAGTTTCGTTACCTTTATTCCATTTGTAATTTGTTGCATACTGTCCTGTTAGTGTCCATTTGAAACCGATGCATGTTACACCCTGTTTTGCACTCTATATTTTCACAAAAAAGTTCCTCCCCGCGGGCTATTTCTTTACCAGGTTCGAACTTCATCTACTGCTTTTTCACATCTTTCAAATCCAATTTAAATAACAATATTTTCGTATATTATACATTGAGACATAATATGTTGATGTTAATATTCAGCTTCGTTTCTAACGTAACCATAGTAATAAGCTATAAAATAGCCACATAATGCATTCCAATTTGTATAGAACATATTAAAAGACGTTTGAATTCTTTCCACATTGAGTACAGCATAATAATCAAAATATTCACGAGGCTCATCGCTTCCTATATAGAGTCGTTATAAAACGTTCTTCTCAACAACGTCTCTGTCCTTTAAATGTTCCGAAAAGAACATGTTATTTTGCTCACATAATTTAAAAAACAACGTGAGCAAAAGAACATGTTATTTGCAAAAGCGCGTTTTCCTGTCTAACACCGTCCTTTGTCATTACGGATGTTAAACTAGATTGATTTTTTGTTTCTAACAATCGAGCGTGTAACAAAAATCATTCTCTTCTTTTACTTCATGAATTTGTTTAGGGTCAAATAACCTTTTCCTAAAATCAACGCGTTCTTTAATTTCATTTCAATTCTATCTTCCGTATACTTCTCTTTTTGAATTTTTGCAAATTGTGGTAACATGAAAGTCAACATTCCTACAGTAAATTTCTTCTCCAAATAAAAAAACGATTCCCTGGTCACAAGTTTTTTTTCTTGCTCTTCCTCATTTACTACTCGTCATTGACAATTTTATCGTTGTTTTTCTAATTATTTTTGTCACACCTAGATAATGGTATCTTAAAATATAATTACCATCGTAACCTTGTTTATTTTTATTGTCTCTAACAACAGCTGCACTAGCAATAAATGGAAGACTTTGGTTTTTTCGACAAATTAACAATCCATTGAAATCAAGTTTGTTATACTGTGCTATTCGATAACCATGAAGCAAAACATAACGTTTCCTTTTTTCATATCTTTTTATTTTGTTTTGAACACCGTATGAGGCACATAATTACAATTTATATGGGTGGCCGTGGCAGGTGGTTAGAGCGCTTGCTTGTGTTGAAGGAGATCCAGGTTCAAATCGCGATTTGAACATATTTTTGCGTCACGGAAAGAAAAGAGGCGTAAATTTCCTGCCAGTCAGGGTTAAATGCACTCACGCGGTTCTCTGTTACAAGACCGTTTGGTCTTCTTAGGGCAACTAAATAACAAAAACAAAAAAATAATAAAAGAACTTCTAACAAAAGATCCCGTCGTTCTAATATTTTCATTTTTATTGAATTGATTTTTTTAAATTTCGCTTGATATTTTTTTTTGTATTTTTCAAAGTAATAATACCCTTTTTATTTCTAACGTTTTTTATTTTTATAAACTCTGATTTCACCCAATATTTGATTAAACTCTGATTTAATCAAGTATTTGATTAAACTCTGATTTAATCAAATATTTGATTAAACTCTAATTTAATTAAATATTTGATTAAACTCTGAGTAAATTAAATATTTGATTAAACTCTGATTTAGTCAAATATCTGATTAAATTCTGATTAAATCAAATATTCGAATAGACTCTGATTTAATAAAGTATCAAACTCAACTATAAGTAATATCTTCTTTTACAAGAGGATTTATGAAAATCATGTTAAACACACGACAACAAGTAGTAATGGACTTGTTAAAAACTCCTATGTTTTCTTTAGTGGACCAGCAGGCCTTGGGACAACATGCATTATCAAAGCGGTTGAACGTCACTACAAGCAACTTGGCAAACATATTGAAATAACCGGCACAACGGCTATAGCCGCACAAATTTATGAAAACGGAAGCATTTTTATTCGTGCATTGGATTACCCAATAACGAAACTGATTTCAAATTACTAATCAAAAGCATGCTTTCAGATGTAACAGATAAAATAAAAGTCATGGATTTGCTTGTGATAGACGAAGCCAACATGTTGACATGAAAATTTAAAACTGGTACACGATCTGTTGAATACCTTGAGAAATTCAACAGATCTTTCTGGTCGATGTTGCCTCTAACTCGCCGGTAACTTCTATCAGTTATCACCAGTTTAAAGCAATGCACTTAAATTAGTGTTTGAATCTGCCTTTTACAAACAATGATTATTTAAGGTTGTCATTTTAAAAGAAAATTTTAGGCAAAGCATATATATTGAATTTCAAAATCATTTGCAACAAGTAAGAAATGGCGATTTTTTACCTTTTACGTTTTGTTTTCTTGAGCAATGTCAACGAGAGAGAGACAACCTACCAAAAAACACTCTGCTAGTTTTTTTCACTATTCACGACATCAATACTTATAATTATGACTGCTTTCAAGAACTTGACACTTAAGAAGTTTCTTTTAAATGTCAACTGCAACTCATTCAAAACTAAAAATAGGAAAACAATGGCCTTTTTTAATACTCTATTCTATTTCAATTAAAGTAGGCGCTTGAGTAATGTTAATTAAAAACCTTTTTTTTTTTTTTTTTTGTTAATTTACCTTCTTAAGGCCGAGAGGGCGACTACAGACAAGGAGGCTATTTATTTGTGGTATAACCCTCTCTCATTTTTATAACTCCGAAACACGAAACTTGACGAACAAGGTCGCTGCGCGGAGCAGCGAGTTGAGCGCGTTTCTACCAGGGACGTGGTGGGGATCGAACTCGGAACCTCTCGCTTATGAAGCAAGCGCTCTACCACTACACCTTTACCGCATGACGTCACCATACCGCGTGACGATGAAATTTATGAAGCAACTTATTTACATTTTACCAGTCAAAAAGACTAAACTCGACGCTAAACAAAACAAATCGGTAGAAGTAACCGGTTTACCAATTGCTTTGTGTTATGCCTGCACAGCTCACAAAGTGCAATGCTTAACACTTGACGGTGGTATAGTCATCTACATTATGCAAAAGCAATTTAAGCCTCATCCTTTTTACATGGCTGTATCAAGAGTCAAAATGGCGCAAAATCTACACATAATGTCAACAAAAATATTTTTTAACACGTTTCTTAATCAACTCTATGTGTTGGACTCGGTTGAACATTTTTATAGAAACGCTCAAAAAAAACAGTTTACCAATTTCATTCACAAATTTGAAAGAAAACGAAATATAATTGACATACTTGAGGACGATTTAAACAACTTTATATGATACCTTTTTTATTATATTATATATATATATATATATATATATATATATATATATATATATATATATATATATATATATATATATATATATATAAATTTTACTTGATTATTTTTAAAACATCCTCCAGCAGCACTTTAATTTCTTAATTGCTTTCTATACACTTCATACTTTAAGCGTCCTTTGTCATTACAATCTTGACAAACATAATCTTGTCCAATTGCATTTGTATTAAAACTTAAATCAATAATCACTCCAACTAAAAATAAAGACTTATTATATTTTTTTTATTTTTAAAAAAAACTATTTAATTTTACAACTTCTTTATAGTCTGATTTTTTTTAAAAGTCCATTATTAATTTTTTCCCGTTCTTTAATGGTGTCACATATTTTCCTGGTATATTTTCAATAATCAACATGTGGTTAATTTTTATAAACAACCTATCTTGATTTTTTATAAACGTTTGAATGAAAATTTCTATAACTTGCTCTTTTTTTAAATTGCTAACTTAAATCAATTTTGACTTTTTTACACCTTGTTTTTAAAATGAAGCAATCAATAAAAAGAAAAGGAAATAATCCGCGTGATCAACTCGAGTATTTAAAAAAAAGCAAAACGGAAGATTTCAAAACACTTTTACATGTTGCTCAAGACCTCAAACAAATTTTTGATGACTTTGTGAAACAACAAAAAATCATTAAAAACGAACAATAATAATTTGATTTAAATCTCAAAAAAATTAAAATACATCAACTGAAAAACAGCATACTTAATCATTTTGGAAGTGAAGCGCAGGAAATGGAAATAAGACAAAAACTATTTGTCCCTTAAGATCCTCGAGATTTAGATTCCATCTCAACAAAGACTATTATATACGAGGCTACTAAAAAGAAACTCAACCCACATGGGATCCAACTGTAGAAATAAATAATAATTTAAACAAAATTTAACATTTTTTTATTTGTAAAATAAAGGTGTTTTATTAAAAACACCTTTTTAATTATATATCTTTTAACATAATTTGTTTCATCAATATTAATAAATTTACTTTACATAAAAGTATAAAAGTTATGTTTTACTTGCTGAAAAAAAGTTTTTTTTAAATATAAACACAAAAGAAATATAAGTACTTGTTAATAAAAATATAAATACAGCATTAATAATTAAAACATGATAACAAAATTATATCATCATTCCTTTTTTTATTCAAAAACTTTGACATATAATTCAAAAACATTTACATATAATTCGTTTAAATAACTTAATGTTAACAAATGTTTTTTCGTTTTTTCCCATTAACACTTGTGTAATACAAGTATTTTTTTCTTAATTTTTAACCACGTCAACCTTATCCATATCATTATTAGGCAATCTTTCCGAAGCAAATCCTCACGCAAATCTTAAAAGATAGATATATTTTTCTTAAGCTTTCGTTAAAATAATATTTTTTGTAATTACCTGTTTCATCTAGTTGTTTAAGAGCTACCATGTCATTCGAATCCAATTAATTTATTATTGCATTAAAATCTTTTATAGCATTATTTATCTCTTTACAAATCTTTGTCCTCTGCTTAACAGTAACAATTCGTATTCAAATGGAACTTCAACTTTTACGAAGTCACTTTTTTCTACTTTTTGCTTAATGTCTTTATTACCTTTTTCAGCAATTAAAAATTATAAATTATCTTTTAAAGCATCTGACATTTTTTTAATTAGTTGTTCTGAAAGAAATTATTACAAATTTGTTTCAAAGTCTAACTACATAACAATAACAAATTTTTCTAATTATTTTTTTTTAAATCAAACAAATTCATCACCTTTTTCTTTTTTAAAATTACAGAAATTTTTTTCAAAAAATAAAACTAAAGCCTCATTTTTTTCTTTATCTTTTCTTTCTTTTCTTTATCTTTTATTTCTTGTGCTATAGACCATTCTGTTATATGCATAGAGTGGTTTCATTTAATAATCATGTTTGCAATAGCATTGAGGTATATATTATTCTTTTTTTTTGCGTCAATTGCGTTTAATTCGACTCACGGGATGACATTGATTTTTTTAACTGAATAAATAAATTCATGATGTTATCCTCGTTTTCATTGTATTTTACAAATTTTATTAAATGAACAACATGTACTTAGTTTTCCAATTAAGCCAAGTCATGTCTTTCCATACTTTTGATTTACAAACATATTGGGAATGTTTACGTTTTATTAGTTTACTTAAAAAAAAGTCATGCATATATAAAAAAATTTATATATAAAAAAAAGTAGTCATCAATTTAATAATGCCTTTAACATTGCTTTAAACACTGATTTTATTATTTTTTTAGTTTTAAAAAGTCTTTTTTTTTTACTCTTACAGTCAAAAGTTTCAAATAATTATTTGTTAAACTCGCAATATAAACTGTATTCAAGATACTTTGCCAAAGCTTCATTTCATTCTTGTTGACATCTTTTTCTTTGTTTAATTTTGTTTTAAGACAATTGATGGCTTCAATACATTTATTAATCATGTTTGAAAACACTTCAATGCACAAATTATTTAACTCTAAATTTTTTGAATTTTCATTAAGTCTTGTTTCAATTTCGTGTTTTTAAAATCAATTAAACGGAATGTAACATCACCACTAGTCCATGTCTTTTGCCAATCATCATTGACGTTTTTAAAAATTGCCTTAAAAATTTAAGTTTTTCACACTGTTTCCAGCTAACATGAAATACGCGATTCCATATGAAAATTCCATATGAAATCACGTAGACATTTTTGTTTTGTCCATTCCATATTTGTTTGAAAACATGAAACAAAATCAATACTTTACATTTAATTTTTTTACTTTTTTCTAAAGAAAAAAATCACTTTGAAAGAACAATTTAAAAGAAAATATAAATATTTAAAACAAGTCATTATTACTAAATATAACAAATAACAAGTATAAGTAATATACACATTTTTTCATTCAAAAAAAATTTTTTTGCGAAATCTTTTTAATAAAAAAATATTTTCCAATTATTTTTTTTCAATGTTTTTTTAACTTCCGACAACCTCAAGCTTACAGACTTTATAGTGCTCATCTTTTATTTTATGTTTACATTTAGCTACAAGTTGATCTAAAAACTGTTCATACTCGTCTTCTGCCATTTTTGGCTCATACCCATCTCCAATCATTTTTTCACACCGGTCGCTCAACATCCGTATTTGTTCACACTTTATTATCATCTCATCTTCTGTTTTCTTTCTTTTTCTCCAAACAAATGTTTTCTAATTGAAAAAGCTCCATAGAGTTTTCTTTACGATAACGAGTCTTTTCTTGACCAAAAAACTGTTGGTGAGTTTTTGAATGACGCAAATTTTCTTCATATTCGTCAGAGGAAACTCGTTCACTACCGCAGTTAAAAAAAAAAATATTTTCGCTATGACCGCTCTAATTTAAAAAAAAAATTTAAATCACATATTTTAAATCAATAGAAATTCAAGTAATAAATCTGCTTGAAACCATAACAAACTATATATATATATAAAAAAAGCTGAAAAAAAGTTCTTTTATATATATATATATATATATATATATATATATATATATATATATATATATATATATATATATATATATATATATATATATATGTATATATATATATATATATATATATGTATATGTATGTATGTATATATATATATATATATTAATATATATATATATATATATATATATATCGCCATTTAAATATTGCTACAATACCAAACTGTATTAATAAATATTTACATGGCTGGGGCAAAAAGAAGACAACAGTAGTCGTATCACTGAGCACCGTAGTTTACATCGTATTTTTACATTGCAAGCAGTTATTTTATAAGATAAATTTTTTACAATACCGTTAAAAACTAATTGAAATATTTTTTTTCATTTAATTAACAAAAGTCTAAAAATAAAAAAAAAATAAACAAAAAATATATAAGACACAAATTGATGAAAGACAACAAATAACCTCAAGATTTACTAAAAATAAAATTGAGTAAAAAAGTTGATTTGAAATAAAAAAATATGAAAAGAACCATTTGTTAAAATAATTAATCAACAACTATTAATAGGATTAAGAGTTCTTTTTACACTGGTAAAGTTAAAAAAAAACAAGAAAAGAAAAAAGCAAACCGGGCGGCTTGTTCGCATAAGGAAAAAAAAGATAAAATAAAATAAAGTAAAAAATAAATGAATAAAATAAAATAAAAAATAAAAAAATATAAACATAAAAAATAAAACAGTTAAGTAAATAAATAAAAAGAGAATTAATTTATCTAAGATATTTAATAATAACTCAATTCATTGTCAATGGTAAGAAATTTTTGTTTAAGTTTTATTTCAAATGTATGAAAAGAAGTAGAGGTTTTGATGTCGTTATTAAGTTTAGAATTCCATAATTTGGGTCCTTTGTTTGCAATAGAGAATTTGGAGGCCGTATAATAGGTTTTGAGTTGAATGTTGTTTTGATTTGAAATTCAAGTTAAGTAAAAATGATTTATTTTCTTAAAAAGGGTATTAAAAATTTTAGGTATTATTATATTATCAAATTTTTACATAAAAGTTATTATCTGATAAACGTTTAGTTAATAAACATTGAGTATATTTAGTTTATTAGATAAATAATTTGAGGGCTTTAAACTATTTACGTTTAAAATAATTCGTACAGCATGTTTTTGTCTACTGAGTAACTTTTTTCTTTTGGTTGCGATGTTGCTGCACCAAGCTGTATCCCATAATTAAGGTAGCTGTGAAGTAAAGAAAAGTATATGTTTTTTAAACAGTTTTGGTTTAAAAATCTTTTAGCTTTATATAATAAACCAATATTTTTTGATATTTTATTTTATTTTATACTTCACGCCATACAAGATTTCCGTCAATAAATACTCCTAAGAATGCGCACGAATGCTCTCTTTTTATATTAGAATTATCAATACATAGATAGGGAAGTTTTATTGGAATATTATTTTTTTCGCGGTGTCTATGAAAAAGAGTGTATTTGGTTTGAGTTATATTTTAGGATAGTTTATTCGACTTGAACCAGAGTAAAACAAGTGTGTGTGTATCGGCGAATAAAATTGTAGTTAAATTATTAGAAAACTTATGTAACTCGTTTATATAAACAAGAAAGAGTAGTGGTCCGAGCATTGATGCTTAAGAAACACCGCATGTGACTGTCAAATATTTTGATTTTCCTTCGTTATATATAACGAAGTTATTTAACAAATAGAAAACAATATATTACGGTATATATTGTTTTCTATTTGTTAAATAACTTTTGAAACAATCAATGTTTAAGTTTTTTATGCCATAATGTTTAAAAGAAAGCAAGAAAAATGTTATGATCAACTGTATCAAACGCTTTGAGATCTATAAAAACTCCTTCAGTATATATTTTTTTCATCAAATGCTTTAAAATGTCATTAATAAAATGAATAATTGCATGGTCAGTGGAATGTCTTGACTTAAATCCGAATTGTTTGTTGTAAAGAATATTATTTCTATTTAGAAAGGAATAAAGTCTATATTGTACATAATTCTTTCTAGTATTTTTGAGAAACAAGGAAGAATTGAAATCGGTCTATAATTTACAAGTTTGAAACATCACCAGTTTTGAAAATTGGTACAACTTTTGCCATTTTAAGTTTTTCAGGACAAACGCCTAGTTTTAAAAATAGATTAAAAATGTACTATAGTGGAATAATTATGTATTTTATTGATTTTATAATGACGCGACTACTAATATCCATATATCCTAAACTTTTTTTAGGTTTTAACAAAAACATTGCATCCAAAAGTTCTATTTCCGTAAGTTCACCATTGTCCATTACATTGGTATTATGAGGATTAAAAAGAGATTCAAAATATACTTCTGAGGGTTATATTTTTAATGTTAAGTTAGAACCTACATTAACAAAATACTCATTAAATTGTTCAGCAATTAAAAATTTATCTGTAATAAGTTTATTATTTTGTTATAGATTGATTGGAAGGCTATTCTGTTCAAGATTTTTTTTCTTCTAATTACTTCTTCATTTATACTCAAGACCTTTTGCGTTTCATTTTTATGTTTACGTAACTGTTAAGAATAATAATATTTTTTTTGGAACGTCTAAAAATTGATTCAAAAAGACGCTTATAGTTTTTATACTTGGTTTCATTTTCAAGTGTTCTTTATTTTGATAAATTTTTTATATAGCCGCGGTTTTTTTTTGGACGACTTTAGAGTAACCTTTGTTATCCAAAGATTTTGTAGCGTTTTTGTTTTGACAAATTTCGTAGTCTCTGGAAAAACATTGTCATAAACTTTTTGAAACTTGTTAAGAAACATGTCTATGCTTTATTAACGCTTGTAATTTTTAAAAGACGATTCCAATCTACAGAAGATAGTAGTTTACGAAAATAATTTATGTTAGTTTCATTAATTATTCTAGTTGTTCTTTTCATTTTTGAGGCATTAATGTTATGGCATTTTTGTGACACAACAAATACTGGAAAGTGGTCAGAAATGTCAGATTTAAATATTCCTGTTTTAATTTTGATATTTATGAATTCATAAGTGATTATTTGATCAGTTGCAGTAGCACTTTGTTTGGTAATTTGAGTGGGTTTAATAATTAGTAGAATATAACCATTTTGTAAAATATAGTTGGAAAAATTTTTTAATTTTTTATTTGCTTTATACTCAAGAAAGTTTAGGTTAAAATCGCCAACGAGGTACATGCTTTTATTTGATCTTATTTCGGTTTTAAATATTTTTTCTACGTAATCTTTAAATAGTTTTATTTATCCAGAAGGTGGCCTGTGTATAACGAAGATAAAAATATTTTTTAAAGCTTTGTTTGCAATTGTAATGCGCAATGACTCATAATTGTTTGTGGTTGAGCATAATTCTTTTTTACATACATAAGACATTAAGTTATTAATGACAATACATAATCCCCTACATGTGTTTTCAGTGTTCTTAAATTGATGAATTGCTATATTATTTTGTAAAGATAATCTGAACCATTCTAAATATTAACATTGTGACACCAAGTTTTGCTAAGACAATTAACTTTAAAACTAATTTTGTTTTTATACAAAAACTGCTTGAATAATTCAAAATTTTTTTGTAAGCTTCTTATGTTTAAGCACAAAAATGAAAACGAATTAGTATCCAAACCTTCAATAGGTTTTTCAGATTCTTTATCATAGTAAATTCGATTGAAGTTTCTAATTTGTTCTTTATAATAGTTTATATCAGGATCAGAATCTTTATTTAATAATATTGTTTTTTATTTAGAATTGATTTAAATTTAGTGTTTTGGAAAATGGTATTTTGACTCATTGTAAAGAGAAATGTATCAAATTAAAAAATACTACTAATCCTAAAACTAATAATAATAGTCAATAATAAAGTAATTATTTTTTAAGTATAACAAAATGTGTTTATTTCAAATAGTAAAATTAGAAAATGTGATTAAGCACTGGTTTGCTTTCTCCTAAAATCTTTCACAATAAGTTTATTGTAAATAAAAAAAGAATACCTATCATTCTTCCTGTGTTCTTTCATCTTATTTAGTAAATTTTTCCTTACTTCACGTGTTTTGCTGGAAAAATCTTCATTTATACAGATTCCTAATCCTTTAAGTTTATTTGCTGCCTGTAACACCCTAAATTTTTCTTTATAGTGAAGTAATTTGACAACTATGGTCCTGGTCTTGTTTTTTTCATTTTTTCCCGTTCTCTGCGCTCTTTCTATGTTGATACTGTTTAGACGTAAATTGTTCTGTAACAATTTTTGTACTTTTTTTTTTGTATTATCCCAATTTTCAAGTTTGCTTTTGATTATTCCATCAATCCGAAGATTGTTTCGTCTTACTCTGTCCTCCAACTGTCTTAATATTTTTTGACCTCCATCATCAATAGAGTTATTACTTTTATTTTTTATCATTCTTTCCAGTTCACTTTTTTTTCTTGAATTTCCTGCGTGACATTTAAACTTTTTTCAATATCTTTGTTAATATATTCTAAAATTTTTATTTTTTTATTAATCTTTTTTAATTCAGATTTTATTTTTCTATTCTCTTTTGTATCATTTCACAACTTTTTTTAGATTTAGTTATTTCTTTAAGTACCCCGTCAATTCTATCATTTATTAATTTCAGATTTCCGCATATGATGTTGAAGATGCCTATGATGTTGAAGATTTCTTGAAATATTTCGTAAACTATGTTTATTGATATAATCGATTCGCTTGTTTTGTTATTTGCGTCATTTTTGATTAAGTCATGGCTATTTTTAATATTTTTATATTAAATTTATCTAAAAATATCTCATTGATATATATAAATATTAAATACACAGCATTTCATACTGGAAAATGCAAGTAGTTCAAAAACGTTGTTTTTTTATTTTGATTTAATTTAAAAAAAAATTCAATCAAAAATAAAAATCTTTTATATATGTTACGAATAAAAAATTTTAAAAGATATTTCTGACAACTTGCAAAGGGAATACAATCTATCATAAGTAATAAAAATAGTTTTATTTTTATTTTGAGAACAGAAAAATACTAAAACCAGTTTATTTTAGAACTGAATTTGGAAAATTGAAAAGGTAAAATATCAATTAGTTTGTAAAATGTGCTTTAAAAAAAAATTCTCAAGTACTTCCAATTATAAAAAAATTATCTGAAATGAGAAATCAAAAACCAATTTTTAGAATGCAAGTGAGGTTCCTTACTGCAGCAAGAACATTTGTGCGATTTTTTATGACAGAAGTACATATTTAATGAAATGTCTTGCATTGTTGAATCTTTCTAAGACTAGATTTGAAACTTGTGGAGCTCTTTTTAAAAGTGTAGAATTATCATGCATCATGGTAATACAAAAAATAACAAGTTCTTCAATATGATTCTCCTTAAATTTTTTTTAAAGTAATTCTTTTTGAATTATGTGGACGAGTTAACAAATGTAATATGTAACAGTTACCTTATGTTACTTCTATCAGCCAATTAAAAGTTCTTTTCACCACCTAACTGTCTTTCTACATAGATTACTGTTATATGAAACAGATTGGTCTGAACGATCACAACCATTCATTGATAGATTATACCGGTGAATAATTCCTGGTATTTCCCTGACTACTTTACGACGAGAAGATACTGCAACAACATTTTTTGGAAACTTAGTAGAAACAGCTAGTATCGGTTTTTTAGCTTTCTTATCTTGCCACTGAACAAGTAGAATTTCAGATTCACTGCGATAATAGTTTTTTTGAATATGTTTTATTTTATAACATCTTTGGAACTTGATATTATCTGGAAAATTCTTGCAATTTGTTTGTATGGTTCCAGTGCAGTGAAATGATTTGGATGTTAGATAGGAGATCAAAGAGTGTGTTGTGTAATATCTACCAACAAAATTATGGTGACCCTTTTGAAGAGGTTTAGTAAGTATTAAAAAATTTTTTCCGATTATCCTATTTCATATGTATCAGAGTTAAAAGATGTATCACTTCAAAAGTAGGTAAGGATATTAAAGGCAATACCAGTAGTACTGTCACACAAACAAAATGTTTTAATATGGTATTTGCTTGGTTTGCCGGGGTTATATTGTATAGTTTTCCATTCACCCTTAAGTTTAACAACCATTTCATCAACAGAAACATCTTTGTATGGATAAAATGCTTTTTGATAACTCGCAATAAGATTTTTCTTATTTGGTTCAATTTTTTTTTTTTTTGCATGGGTTTCTTGAAATGGAGCAACATGAAGCATTAGGTAAGCAAAATCTTACCTAATTACATTTCTAATAAAGAATTTAAAAATATTGAACAGTTTTATTTTAGAAATGTTGTGATGGTTCCATCATATGACCAAATTCTAGACATCGCCAAATTTAAAAGTTCTGTGGAAGAATTACATAACTCAATTAGTAATACGGTTGATTTAGATATACAATAAATAAAAAACGGAAATATTTACATTGTTATTAATTTTTTAAAGGTGTCGGTTATTCTTAAACATAATAAACATATCAAAACAGATATATTTTACAAAGAAACTAATATCCACGACTATTCAAATTGCAATAATTGTCATCCTTTCCACATAAAAAAGAATATTCCATATAATGTTGCTAAAAGAATAATTGTTTTTACCACAGAATATGAATGCTAAAGAATGCTAAAGAAAAACTAAAAAACTAAAATTATGGTTAAAAGAATGTCATTACACAAACAAAATTTTAGAAAAAGCATTTCATAAAACCAAATTACAAGGACCAGGACTTTTAAAAAAATCCAAATAAATATTTAAACTGCCATCCTATTTCAACAGAAACTAACCTTTTAATTAGTCTATCTACTAATGCAAGGATAAAGGAGGTTTTTTCAAATATTCATTCAGTAATAGCCTACAAACAACCACTAAATTTACTAAAAAAACGAACTTCTTTAAATTCTAATTCCGTTTCATCTATCAAAAAAACGGGTTTACCTAAATGTTAAGATATTCACTGTAAACTTTGCCGATTTTTTTTTACCAGAAGTTGATAAGTTTGAAACGTTCAGTGGCACAATTTGGAATAATGAAAGTCGCATATCCTGTAATGGTAAAATTATTGTTTATTATTTTAAGTGTTTATCGTGTAATGGTTTATCAACATACACCGGAAAAACAAACAATTTAAGGAACCATGCTAATGGCTATATTTTCCAGTTTGTAGAACAGAAAAATCTACTAACCAATTTGACAATCATGTATTTGAATGCCATAGATTGCACAATAAAACTATAGAATTTTTTCCAACTCTTTGTTTTCCTTAAATTAAAAAGTAAAAAATATTTATTGACATATGAAACTAATTTACACAAATGAAAACATGGCACACTTAATATAGACGTCCTTTTTTTAAAAAAAAATATTATAATAGTAACTCATTGTTACTAAATACCAATAAAATACTTCTATTACCTAACTTTCTACAGTAAATAATAAAAAAAAAATTATATAACACTACATAAGTATAGCACTACAAAATAGTGACTACGAAATAGTGAAAGGCCTCTTATACTTTATTATTATCATTTATTTTATAAAGATAATATTTTTTCAAATTTCAAAAATTCAATTATTGATTTTTTTTGCTTGGCATACTTTTTTCCATTATATTGTGTATTATCAAGTTAGTATATATATATATATATATATATATATATATATATATATTATATATATATATATATATATATGAGCACATTTTTACTTTAAGTAGATTTGGCGTGTTCTTTACATGCTCGCCAAAACGAAATGTTTACTTCGGGAATTTAGTTTTATACAGATACCAAGAGTTTGCAAAACACAATGGAATTTTCGTTACTTGAAAAAAAAGTTTCTTGCATAAAAGAAAACAAAACATAGATTGAGGAAAGTTTTAATTAAATTATAAACGATGAAGGATGGGATAGTACAAGCGTGTGGCAATTTGTAAGCTTAAAAAGAATTTTAGAAGATTTAGAGTTTAACTTTTCTCAATCTTTATTTTATTCAATTTTAAATTATGTTGACGTACTTTACAATATATCGCAATCAATTGACAGAAATAATATCACAATCAAGGAAACTTTTGAAAAATTTGAGTTATCCATAAATTTTGTGCAAAATAGCATCACTGAAAATGTGTATGGGTCCATTCTTAACAATTAAGAAGAACTATATGAAACCGACTAAAACAAAAGACATTAATCGAACTACTAAGAGAAGATGCTAAAGATGCTTGTGATAAAGTTATTTACAAAATTAGCGACAGATATAGAAGCATTGAACTATTAAAATCATTTTTAATTTTGGATCCGAAAAATTTAAATCTTTAATAGACAGTATTTTCCTCGGAATCATATAAAAAAAGTTCTAACAAGTTATCCAATGCTAAATAAAGTTTAGTGATATCCGAATCAACTGTTTTGTATGAAAATGTTTTAGTACTTTAAATTGAGTTAAGACACTTTTGAAAAATTTCATAGGTCAAGATCGGTTGAATGCATTAGCTGCACTATCAACAAATAAAGATTATTTACAGGATGTTGATTGGATTAATCAAATAGTAAACAAAATGTTTACTTTTATGAAACAGAGAAGAGCATAATATTTGTATGAAAAATACGATTAATTTTTTTTTTAAATCAATTTTTATTTCAAGTTATATTTCACTTTTATGTTATTTATTGCTTTAATCGTTATTTTTTATATTTATGACCTACTTTTTTGTAACTAAAAGTTTTTAAAATTAACTAAAAAATTAGAATTAAAAAAGAATCTAAATAACTATTATTAAAATCTGTTCAAATCGCAGCAATATAAGGTCAGTTTTAAGCCATTTTTGCTGGTTTTTACATAGGTTTAAAACATTCAATGTCATTAAACTTTTATGCTTTATTTTGGAAGGTTGCTAGCGCTTAACTCTCTCAATTAAAATAATATCTTCCTAACAAAGATCAAAGCTTTAATTACGCTGACAGCAAGTCGTTGCAATATTTTTTGGTTAATCTTACCTGGCCCCACCAAAGTTTATTGTAAGTATATATACATATATATATATATATATATATATATATATATATATATATATATATAATATATATATATATATATATATATATACATATATATATATATATATATATATATATATATATATATATATATATATATATATATATATATATATATATATATATATATATATATATATATATATGAAGACCACACGGGTAAAACCACAGATGTCACATTTTTCTCATTTTGAGAAAAATGAAATTTTGTGTTTAGAGACATCAGATATCAGTTCATTGATAATCTATTCATTCCAAAGTGTTTTTTTATGACATTATAGTCTAAACACAATTATAAATTGTGTTTAGACTATATTGTGCAGTCTTTTTGCTAATTACAAATAATATTTGTTCACAGTGTCCATTCGAAGTCAAGACACTCAATTTGGACATCTGTGATTTTTCCGTTGTAAATTCAGCAGCTTGTAAACTAGATTAACTTTTAACCTTTTGAGCACTTATTTTTTTAAAAGTACATAGTAGTAGATAATACAAATCAAATAACTCATCAAATTTTTACAAACTTTATAAAAAGTACCCATGCCATATTGTCTGTAATCCATCACTTTGCCTTAAAAATCTATAGCCCAGACAAACTCCCCATTGAGAAAAAAACCCTTATTAAAAATAAATGTTATTTATATTTTCAACAAAATATTTCTACAAATATATAGATATATGTTTTCTAAATAGTTTTACAATATTTTTTGACATTCTTTTACTCTGAGTCAGAGATTTGCTCTGGTTCTGATTCCTGGACAAGTAGGTTATCAACTGGCAAGTGATCATAGAAAGACTTATTTTGTTCACTTATAAATTTTTTTAGTTTTAATAAGTCTTTGAATTTTTCAAAAGAAAGTGGCAAAGGGGCTATGTATGCTTGTTTTGGCTTATTAGGCACTTCAAAGACATGTTTAGATCGGGTCAATCTTCTCTCTCTTATTGAACCAGAACATTATCTAGACCTACGGGATGTAACACGCATAGAACTTAATATACCGCTCCAGTTTTCCCAATACATAATTAAGTCAGAATTAGCCTTTGATATTTCAACTTCTCTGAGTGAACGTGTCTTAAATGGACAAACAACTAAAATGCTTGGCTTTAAAAACTCTGTAAACTTCAGAAACTTTTCTTGTGTAATATTTATAATGTTGAATGGCTCTGGTTTTTTGCGAGATGCCTGGAAAACACTTCTCCAATCCTGTGGTGTTTCTGCTGGAAACTTTTGATTAATAATAGCCATATCTCTGTCACATTCCATGTAGGAATGATCTCTAATAGGATATGAAACTGTTATGCTGTCAAACCTTTCTATCTTATGAACTAGATAATAAAAGAATCGCAAAACTGTCCAGTTTTTATTTTGTCCTGCACAGGAATCACAAAACAATTTGATATGCTTTTCATTTTTAGTTAAATGACAATTAAAAAAATCATGAAGCATAGAACATACATCATCAGAGCCTTTGTTGCCAACAGTTTCATCATAGCAATAAAAATATACTTTTTGAGTAGAACGTATGTGAATGTTGGAAGATTAAAATGACAGTTGCCTGGAGTAGTATACATCTTGAGTTGAAATGTTTGGGCATTTCAGATTTTTTTGAAAATCAAAGCAGATTGCTGCACAGTCTAAAGTTTGCTGAGCTTGTAAACGTGCAGTTCTTTTTCTTTGGTAAAACATTTCAGCTTTTCTCTGATGAAGTTCAAGAGATCCATTCAAAGCATTTTTGTTTCTTAACAAATTATTAGCAGCAAGTGAGTCAATAGGTACTTGACAGTCTATTGCAACTATTTTTTTCTTTGTTAAATCACAAAATGAACAGGTGTCCTTTCTAGGATATCCAAATGATATGTTAAACTTTGAATTAAAAATTTTACGATAACTTTCAAAGGAACACTTTTTTAAAGGATACTTTTCTTTAAACATGCAGTACATTTTAAAAATATTTAAGTCTTCTGGAAGGTAAAGTCTGGTAGATTTTGTTCTAGCATAATGAGAAGATTGTCCTCGAAATGACTTGATATGCTGCACTCTCATATCAATGTTTTCAACAGAAAAAGCATGCTTTTGGTTTTTATGACGTCCTCTCATGTCTTTACAAGGTAGACCTAATGATTGAAAAGAAAGTAATTGAAATAACATCACAAAAGAAAGTTTGTGTCATTAAAAAAAAATTCTTAATAAAAACATCTTATTATTTTATTTTTCCATTGTTTATAAAGATGTATACAATATATATATATACATATATATATATATATCTATATATATATAATATATATATATATATATATATATATAGATATATATAGATATATGTATATATAGATATATATAGATATATGTATAAATATATAAATATATATATATATATACATATATATATATATTACAATTTACTTTTACATACCTGTGGCTAAAAGAACTTCTTTGATTCGCCTTACACGATTTTCAGTTAAACCAAATATAGATATGAATGCTTTGATACACACACATACTTTTATAGAACTCTTATCTCTAACAATGTTCAGGTGGTACTTATACGAATAGCTATGAAATTTAGATTGTTCAATTATCAAATTTCTGCTTCGTCGACGTTTAATGTTATGAACAGATATAACAGAAGAAATATACAAATCATGCTCATCCTTTGTTTTCAAGTTGTTGAAATATGATATAACTTTTATTCTGTCATCTTCTGTTGTAACTTCAAAACACTTCAGAGTAACGCAGTTACATGGTATTCCGATAACATGATTTTTTAATCTCAGATCTCAAGTAAACTCTTTTTTTCTTCCATTGACTGCCTTTTTTTTAGGTTTTTTTGTGACTTTAGGGTTGTTTAGATTATCCGCCTCCATATTTTCTTTAATGATAAATACTGGTCACGTGACTTATTATTTTATTATTATTGGTTTATTTATAAATAACATGGACAACTGCGCTTTTAACCAAGTAAACATTGGACAACAGTGGTTGTGTCAAAGTTGGCCTTTTTTTAAAATGACAATTGAACCTTATAACATAGTTTTTTTGTTATGGATTTTTAAATTAAAATAGCTTAGTACTAGAATATCATAAAAATATCTAAAACTCAAAATTTTCAAAAAGTGGACATCTGTGGTTTTACCCGTGTGGTCTTCATATATATATATATATATATATATATATATATATATATATATATATATATATATATATATATATATATATATATATATATATATATATATATATATATATATTATATATATATATATATATACATATATATATATATATATACATATATATATATATATATATATATATATATATGTATATATATATATATATATATATATATATATACATATACATATATATATACATATATATATATATATATATATATATATATATGTATATATATATATACATATATATATATATATATATATATATATATATATATATATATATATATATATATATAACCCTAACCCTAACCCTGACTTCTGCTACAGCATGGGGCTCACAGTGGCTGGTGAACTTTAATTCAGATAAAACTCAATTTTTTTCAGCCAATCGTTATCGCAATAATTTAGATCTTCCTATATTTATGAATGGGGATGTACTCGATGAGTCACCTACTCTTCGTCGTCTAGGATTAACTCTTACTTCCAATCTTTCTGGAAAACCATATATCAAATCAGTTGCAAAATTAGCATCTGCTAAGGTTGCATCTCTTTATCGAGCTCGTCACTTTCTTACTTCGGATTCTATTCTCTATCTCTATAAATCTCAAATCCGGTCTTGTATTGAATACTGTTGCCATATCTGGGTCGGATCTTCTAATGATGCCCTTTCTCTTTTAGACAAGGTGCAAAAACGCATTGTAAACATTGTTGGACCTGCTCTTGCAGCTAACCTGCAACCATTGTCACATCGTCGTAATGTTGCTTCTCATTTCTACAAATACTATAATGGACACTGCTCTTAAGAGCTAGCGTCTCTTGTGCCATCTACTATTATTCATTCTCGTGTTACTCGTCATTCAATTATGTGTCATCCTTATTCTGTGACGGTTCCTAAGTGCTCCAAAAACTCTTATTCGTCTAGTTTTTTCTTTGAACATCTGATCTTTGGAATTCGATTCCTTCATCTTGCTTGCCTGATTCATATAATTTGCAATCTTTTAAGTCGTCTGTCAATCGTTATCTTGCTTTACAATCTTCATCTTTTCTCTTTCAGTAACTTCCAACTTTAATTAGTGGCTGCTTGTAGCCTTGTTGGAAGCGAGGATGTTTTAATATATATATATATATATATATATATATATATATATATATATATATATATATATATATATAGATATATATATATATATATATATATAGATATATATATACATATATATATGTATATATATGTATATATGTATATATATATATATATATATGTATATATATGTATATATATATATATATATATATATATATATATATATAGTTTTTTATTTTTATTGTTGTGTTTTACAGGGGTTCTCAACTTTGTAATAACGTATTTAAATGTGTTTATTAGTTTAAATTTAAGGGTCAATCTTTTTTTCGCAACATGAAAGAAATAAAATTAAAAATAGATAAGTACAAGTATTTGATACTGAGAGAATTTTTTGTGTGTATTTTTTAGTTCTAAAATTTGACAAGTTGTGCTACAAAGGATTTCTTAGTAGGTACATAAATATAATTTACTCACTTTTTGTTTCATTATTAATAAGCAAAAACAACAACTTTTTACAATGACCCTACATAAGTAGACATCATTAAGTTTTATATACATATATCATCATTATATTACCATATCATCACTATATATTTACATCATCATTATACTAACTATGTCATTACTTTGTATATCATCATTATACTAACTATATCAACACTATGTATGTATAATATCATTAAATTAACTATATCACCATCTAAATTAACTATAAATATGCTATTTTTAAATGGAATCTTAAAGGGATCAAAGAGATCAGTAGTTTCAACTCGTTCTGCTAAGTCACATTATGTTAAAAGAGTAGTTAATCTGTATTAAGGTGAAGTTCACACAAATAACAATACTTAAATAATACTATGGCTTTCAAACAACAATTGATGCTACTGATAGCAGTTTTCCTTAAACCAATGAAACTGAATTATTATGCACTTCTAGCATAAACGTGTTTACAAATACATTCTGTTTTCTAATTTCATGAACATAAATTGCTACATCAAAACTTGAATACTAAAACAAAATGAAGATGCTACCAATTCTCCCTCCGTTGAGTTAGATGGTGCTGAGAAGTTATATTTTAAGCAAAACAACCCTTGTTGAGTTTAACAATCAATTCTGATGATGACTATAATGTAGCTAATGATGAGCATGGCTACTATCCCATTGTTCCAGTTATAACAAAGAAAACAGTAAATAAGCTACTTTAAAAGAACTGCTTTTTAAATGATATTTTAATATCTTTAATGTTTCTGCAAAGCTTTTTTGTTTTTTTCTTATTTCTTTTAATAATAACCCAGTACTTTTCAATAACGCTCAATTCTGGGCAGTTTGGAAGATTGTCTGTTTTAGCACAATATTCACATTATTTTTTTTTACCATTCCATAGCTAGTTTACAATGAATTGAAGCTAAATCAGGCAAGAACACAGGTCTGCAATTGTGTGATTTAATGAGATGTAAAAGGCGTTTTTGTAAACATTCTTTAACATATATTTGACCAAAAAGTGTGGACTAAGAAATATAAAGTGCTGATTTTTTGTTACAATTAAAAATAGCTTGGCAAATCAAATCTTTTTTAGGAAACTTGTCATGTTTTGTAAATTTAAATTTCTTGTCTGCCTCTTTTCTATATTTGGCAACATAAAAAACAGCACCAGAATTTTGTTGATGATCGTACTTGATATAAGTTTCCTCGTCTTCAATAATACAGAAATTTTTAAGAATAATATTGTCATACAACTTTCTTGCGCGATTTCATGCACGTTTTTGTTTTCAGAAAGGTTGGGCACTTTTTGGGCTTTGAAAGAATGAGAACCATGTTTGTTTCTTGTTTTTGCAACAAAACAATGAGAAAATTAATATATTCTTGCGCGTTCCCTCAGTGAAAGGCATGGGTTATTCTTAAAACTGTTAACCAGTTTTCTAACAAGTTTTATATCATTAAAACCTTTCATTCTTCCACCACCAGATTTGCGTTTGATCAATTTTGTTTGAGAAAAACGTCGAATAAAACGACTAACGGTGTATGGATGCAACAACTTTGCTATTAAGTTGTAGCTAATACTAGGATTTTGTAAACATATGTGCATAATTTTTTCTTTTACGTCTTCTTCTTTTGTCATTTTTAAAATAATTTCAAGTCAAATCCAAAAGCAACATATTTTTTTGTTACCACAACACATTGTAAACAAAATACAAAACAATTAAAATGATTTCAATACAACCACTGAAAAAAAATGACAGGCTTATTCTTTTACATATATTTCGTGTACACGTTTTACTTAAAGATGATCGAACTTCATTAAAAACTAAAAGTCACTCTGAAGTTATTAACATGAAGAGACGTGTTTGAGCTAAATGCAGAGTTTGTTTATTTTGGTTTGCAACATCAGCTAACAAGTTTACTGGTCTTTAATTGTGTTGGTAGTTGCAAAGTTAATTTATTATTTAGCATAGTTGTATAAGAGTTTGTATAAGAGCTCTTTGTATAAGAGCTCAGGGAAGCAATTTTAGCCGGTGCTTTGCAGTATTAAACTTGGTGAAAATAGTTTTAAGCCAACTTTAGTTTACAGTTTTTGTGGCTATAGCAAACCTAAAAGTCCATTTATTTATCAAGCTAATTTTGTCACAGTATTTAAGTTGTCGAAGGAGCAAGGTTTATTATAGGTGAAAACCACTTTACCATTCATGTTAAAGGTTTTTTATGTGATGCACCTGAACGTGCATTTGTCAAGTAAATAAAAGGACACAATGGGTAGTACGGTTGCGAGCGATGCATTCAAAAAGGTCATAGGGTCAATAATAGAACTGTGTTTCCTGATTTAAATGCAAAAAAGAAGACTTTTTTGCATTTAAATCAGGAAAAATCTTTTATTTACTTCATTCCAACAAGTTCAGCACCACAAGCCACTTTATCACCACTTTTAGTGCTCAGTATGGGCCATGTCTCCCAATTTCCATTGGAATACCTGCATCTGGTTTGTCTTGGTGCAACATGCAGGTTACTGCTGCATTGGCTTTGTGGTTAAGTGTGCAGTAGAAGTAAGCATGCAAATGGCAGTTGCAATATCATAAGATTTGAAATATTTGGCTACAAATATTACTTTCAATTTTGAGCGTAAACCAAGGTTAGTAGAAGATATTGATTGTTGGAAAGCCATTAAATTCGGCTATTTTTATGTTGCCTAGGGACTGTGGTGTTGCAAAACAATTTTGCCTAGAGTGTTTACAATCATTTTATGCTTTTGCACACAGCAATTGGCATTCTAGCTAATCCAGATATGTGTTGGATGCATAGTGCTTATGTAAAAAAGTTGTTACGTGTATTTGTTAAACAAATGCCAAAAAGATATGGCAGCAGTTCATTAAACTAAACTACGTACAGTCTTTGTTACAATTGTGAAGATGTTAGGCAGTATGGTTCACTTGATGAGTAGAATGCATTTCCATTCGAAAATGCTTTAGGTATTATGAAGCAATTGTTGCAAGGTCATGGCAGATAGCGGTCGTGTTTTTTTAACTGTTAAAAAAGTAGGAAAAATTAAAGAAAATCAAAAAACTGATTAATTGTCAATTTTTTCAAATAAAAAATTCAGAAAGGTCAAAAAAAAAAAGATTTAAATTCAAAAAGATTAAAAGAAAAGAAGAGTAAACCAAAGTAAAAAAAATAATTCACAAAAAAAAAAGGCGATAAGTTATTAGAGCAGATAAATTAATAAGAAGATAGGAAGAGAAGGTCTCTTTATTAAAAGAGAAGAAAATTTTAATAGTTTTATTTTTGTTATTGTTGCATTTATTATTTTTTTCTCACGTCTTAAAGATTTCACTTTATTTTAGTTTTTTTATTTTATTTTTTATATTACTACAATGTATTGTTAGGTTACTTGTTTTGATATATAATATTAAATATTTATTATTATTATTGTTATTATATTTTTAATTTACATTTCTCTTAATTTTGATTAGTTTTATTAATTATTTAGTTTGATTATATAACTTTCTTTGATATTTAATTTTTTCATATTTTACTGTTTGTTTGGCTATTGCTATATTGTTTATCTACCATTATCATTCTTATTAGTTATTATAATTGTTAGTTTTTTTCAATGTTGTAATCGGTTGTTCCTAATAATCTACTCATCCGCATTATTTTATTTTGACAGTTTTTAATAACATAGCTATTTATCTCCTACTTATTGTTTCTTACATTCTTTCTAATATTGTGGTTCCGCTATGGCTTTAAACTGTCATTTGTGTAAAAAATTAATTAGCCAAAATAATCGCTTATCTCAATTTAATATTTGCTTATTCTGGACTCATACAAAATCAAACAGGCTTAATGAAACTAGGTACAGTTTACTACAATTAGGTCGCTCATTGCGGAACCTGTAAACTATATTAAAAGTGTTTTTCCATTCACAGATGTACAATATAATGAACTTAAATTGCTATTTTCTTCTGATAAAATTCTTATAACTGATGATTTACCTCTTTCTACAAACCTTTTTGCGTCTTTTCATTTAAATAAAGTCTCTAATCAAATTAATAATTATGTTTCATCTCGTGTCTTAGATTCTGAGGAAGAAATTTCTACTTCATTAGACATTTTTAAATATTAGGACATAAGCGAATTATGTACAATTAATTTTAATAAAATAAGCGCTCTCTCCGTTTTTTCATCTTAACATATCATCGTTACAAAAACTCTTTGAAGATTTAAATATAGTTCTATACTAATTAATTTTGATTTTTTCATTATTGGTATAACTAAAACAAGGTTAAAAAAAGATCATCCTTTATTCATCCTATTCTCATTAATTATAACATTGAGCATGGAATGGTAAATTATTATATTTATCTAAAAAACTAGTTTACACACGAAGAGATGATTTAATAATTTACACACCTAATTGTTTAGAATATACTTTTGTTGAAGTTATTTTTTCTAAAAAGTCTAATATTACTGTTGGTTGCATTTATAGACACCTTTGCATGGATATTAATATTTTTAATATTATCATGTCTGTTTTACTTCAAAATAATCCGCTGAAAACAACCTATTTTCTTACTTTTTTTTTTTTTTTTTTTTATAATTCACCTCCCCAAGGCCGAGAAGGCCACTACAGATGAAGAGGCTACTTGTGGTTATAACCCTCTCTCAACTCTCTAACTCCGAAACACGAACCTTGACGAACAAGGCCGCTGCGCGGAGAAACAAGTTGAGCGCGGTACTACCAGGGACGTGGCGGGAATCGAACTCGGAACCTCTCGCTCATGAAGCGAGCGCTCTACCACTACACCACTACCGCATTTCTTGGTGAATATAATATTGATCTGATGCTTTTAAATAATGAAAAGATATATGAAAACATAAATAAATTAAAATATTGAGAAAGATGTTGCAGATGTTAAATTAAGTTTAAATTTTCAAGAAAACCTTATTGATCAAAAAGTTGAGGCTCGCTACGCTAGCTTTGAAAAGGATTTAACTTGCTTACAACTCTTAAAGAATCAAAAAGAAACATTGAAGATAGAACAAGAAGAGATAACTCAAGAAATGATGGGTTACCGGAAAATAATAATGAAGCTTGGACACCTTCGGTAAAAAAAGTAAAAATATTTCTTGAGAAAAATCTAGATTTGTTGGGAATCGACATTAAACGTGCACATCGTAGTGGAATTTAAAAAGATAATTGTACAAGATCAATCGTGATTAAATTAAAAGGTTATAAAGATAAAATGTAAATAATAAAAGAAACAAATAGATTAAAAGGATCAAATATATGTCACTGAAGATTTTTCAAAAATGACAGTTGATAAAAGAAAAAAGTTATTTGCAGAATTTAAACAACGACGTCTTAAGGGAGAAAACCTTGCAGTGAGGTATGATAAAATTATTCATTTAAAAAAGCGGTAAAATACTCAATCAATGTTTTTAAGTAAAAGTAACGCGTTTTTTATTTATGTAACTGTCTACTTTTTAACGTTCTTTTCTTTATAAATGGTGGAAACATTTTTTTTAAACAGATTTACTAGTGAAAACGTGCGTCACTTTTTGAAGAGCATTGATCCTGACGTGAACATTCTTGACAATTATTCCTTAGAAAATAACTATTTTATTGTTCATGAGGTTACAAATATTCTAAATAAATCACAACATTGCATGTCATTACTAAGTTAAAATATTAGAAGCACTAGCAAAAACACTGAAAATCTAAAAATAATGCTAAATAATAGAAACTCTAAATTCAGTCTAATCTGTCTGACAAAAACCTAGTGTCAGAGTGAAGATATGAGAACTCTTATTTGCATTTAACAGATTATAAGTTTGCTCACCAACCAAGAAAAAACGGTATTGGCAGAGTGGTATGCATATTTATTCACAACTCGTTAATGTATAAAAAAACAGATAGCCTGTAAATAACTCGAATTGTGAATTATTAACTAAAGAGATGGTAAACCGAAAAAAAAAATTTGTTTATAACAGCTTTATATCCAATTATAGACAATTTATAAACAACTTAAGGCGAATATTAGTTCAAACTTTATAAAGTTATCTATGCTTACTCGGAGACTTTAATTTAAACTTGATAAATATAAACACTGATAATAGCGTGAAAGTTTTATAAATAGTTTTATAAAAAAAAATTGCTGAGAGACTGAATAATTTTTTTGTAAATGTTGGAAAAAATTTAGCCAAAGAAGTCTCTCCAAGTAACAAAACATTCCAGTCTTTTTTGAAAAAATCAGATTTTATTATGGACAATTCGGAACTTTAGACTTCATTTAGCTTTTGACTTGATTCAGACAAATAAAAGTCCTGGTCTTTATGAAATTAATGCAAGTGTATTGAAAAGTGTGTTTGATATTATTAAATTGCCTCTTGTCATTATTTTAAACTCTCATTAAAAAACGGGGACTTTCCTGATCAATTAAAACTTGCTAAAATACTTCAAATTTATAAAAACGGCTAAGACTCTTTAGAATCAAACTACAGACCCATCTCAATTCTTTCTTGTTTTTCAAAGATTCTTGAGCGAATTATGTACATTAGAATATATAACTTCATTGATAAAAACAATACTTTGTATGCTAAACAGTTTGGGCTTCAGAGAAATCATTGCACTGAGCATGCAGCGATGGATTTGGCTAGCAATTTTTTATAAGGATTTGATGACAATAACTATACACTTGAAGTTTTTGTTGATTTGTTGAAGGCCTTCGACATTTTCAATCACAAAATCCTCCTCTAAAAATTAGGGAATTCAAAGTTCTAATATTAGATGGCTACAGTCTTATCTATAAAATTGAAAATAATGTGACGTATTAAATAACTTGTACGCAGTTAGAAATTATTAATTGTGGTATCCCTCAGGGCTCAACACTTGGTCCTCTGCTGCTTCTATAATATATTAATGACATCCACTTTCCCTCTAAACTCCTTAATTTTGAATTTTTTGCCGATGATACTAAAATTTTTTTTAGGGGTCTAATTTAAAATTTGTTTTTTCTACTGTAAACACAGAGCTAAAAAATCTCAACGACTGGTTTAAAGCCAATAAACTATTTGTAAACATTGATAAAACTAAATACATTCTGTTCACAGAACCTTCATAAACTGATAACATACCTCTGAAACTTCCTGATTTATTTATAAGCAACGTTAAAATAAAAAGAGTTCATTCAATGAAAATCATAGGTGTAATATATGACGATAACTTAAGTTGGAAAAATCATATCCAACTAGAGGAAAACAATATTTCAAAAGCTCTTGGGATCCTTTTTAAAACAAAGCACTCTTTAAATATAATGTGCTTAAAAAGCTTGAATTTTTCATTTATTCATAGCCACATTATATAATGCAATATAGCGTGGGCAAATAATTATTCATCTTTTTTTAAAAAAGTTTATAGGAAACAAAAACAAGCGAGTTGGTTAATTTTGAATGCAGGTAGATATGCATGCGCAAGCCTTTACTTAAAAAAATTAACGTTTCAAGTACTTATGAACTAAACATCTATTAAAGTCTGATATTTATGTTTAAAATTCATAACAACATGCTCCCAACGTAATTTCAGCCGCATTTCACCTTAATTAATAACAAATACTCTACAAGACACCCCATTGGCAATTTTCTTATCCCAAGAACATCCCTTAAAAAATTAGACTTCTCATTTACATTCCGAGGACCACGTTTGTGGAACTATATCTTAAATAAAGACATGAAAAACACAACTTCAATTGAACTATTTAAAGGAACAGTTAAGCTATATTTATTATATTTAAATAATAAAAACATTCTTTTGTATTTTTAAAAACACTTATATATTGATTTGTTAACACGTATATATGCATCTTATAACTCGTGTATATTTTACGAACTGTAATCTGTTGTAATATGTATAAAACTTGAAGCTTGTATAAAGTTTGTAATATGTAAAAAACTTAAAGAACGTATATTTTAAGGAACTTAAGACGTAAAACTTTATTGAAGTTTTTAAGAACAAAGGAGTAGAGTGATAAGACGTAGTGTCTTCCACTTGCTCCTGTCAGAATATAAAGATTTAAATTTTAATTTTTACAACATTGTAAAGTGATTGTTTATTGACGAAATATTTATCTATCTAACCAGAAATTATGACTTTGCGGCGTCTGATTTGTTAAACTTATTTTCATTTTGTAATATTCGCCCTTTTATTACTTTGCCGACTTGAATTATTGATCACTCTGCTACAATTATTGATTATATATTCTCTACTTTAATAGCTAATGAAATTGTTTTAGGAATTTGTGCGCAATCTATTCCAACAAATTGAAAAGATATAAAGATCTTATTAATAAAAAATAGTTTGAAGGTATTGTTAAAAGATATAAGTAAATGATAATAACATTAATTAAACTTAGTAAAAAAACCCATTTAAAAAAACTTTTCTCAGAAAATGTAAAAAATCTTTGCGAACTTTGGAATAGGCATTAACATTTTAATTAATGTAAAAAATTTTAATAAATCATCTCCCAACTGTTTACAAGAAAATGAAATATGTTAAAGTGATCCAACCTTAATTTCTGAATCATTTAACACTTTTTTTACAAATGTTCCTCAAATCCAATATTCATTCGTCTTACATTAACTATCAAAAGTATCTTAAACACCCAAATTTACATAGATTGTTATTATCTCCAACAAATTTTCCTGAAATTTCATCTCTTACATCTAAATTGAATCCAAAAAAATCATTAGGTCTAAACAGCATTCCCACATGTATTCTTAGAGATTTTAACTATGAATTTTCAAATATTCTTTTTAAACTATTTAATACCTCATTTATAAATGAAGCATTTCCTGTCATTTTTAAATTATCTTGCGTTATTCTAATATTTAAAAATGGCTCTAAACTTTTATGCACTAACTACAGACCTATTTTTTTTTTATCTAATATTAGTAAGCTTCTTGAGAAACTTATGCATTCTTGAGTGTAATCTTTTCTTAACTCATTTAATTGTTTAAATGATTTTCAATTTGGCTTTTGATCAAAACATTCTACTTGCCATGCATTAATAAGTTTAACGTAAAAAATTAGGAAAGCTCTTTATTCGGGTCATTTCGTTTGTGGTGTTTTTATCGATTTACAAAAAGCTTTCAATACCGTTGACCATAGCATTTTGATTTCTAAATTAAATCAATATAGAATTCGTCTTGTCGTAAATGACTGGTTTCGATCTTATCTCACAGATCGAAAACAAATTGTAAGTATTAATGGTTTCAGTTCTAGTAATAAATCAGTTTTATGTGGTGTTCCTCATGGTTCTGTTCTAGGTCCTTTTTTATTTTTAATCTACGTTAACGAACAAATCAACTCTGTTCACTTTTTTTCAGTTCATCTGTTTGCTGACGATACAAATCTCTTCCACATTAACAAATCGTATCATTCTTATGTATGTTCGGACCTTAAAGGAATAATTCACTGGTTAAATGCTTACCTAATATGTCTCTTTACAGAAAAAATAAACTAATTTTTTTTTTCATCTCCGAGAAAAAACTGTTTCTTTAAAAATGTTGAAATCAAAATTAATAATAAACGGGTATATCCTTCAAGAGTTAATAAATATCTTGGTGAATTAATTGATTGCAATTATTTAAGGAACATTCATATTAGAGAACTAAGCAAGAAACTATCTGGAGATAACAATGTGCTTTCGGTAATTCGCCATTATGTCGATAAAGTTAAACTAAAGAATAATTACCATTCATTATTCTCATCTTATCTTAGACATTGTTGTCAAGTTTGGGGTCAAGTTGAAAACTATTGCATTAACAAGTTGCTAAAGTCTCAGCGTCAATCCATTAGATCAATAAACTTTCAACCAATTTAATCAGATACATCGAAGTCCTTCAAAAAACTTTTAGTTCCAACTTTTCCAGCGCTTGTAAAGTATGATAATCTTTTTTTTTTGACTTCTTAAATAAAAACTTACTATCTCCTATCACAAACTTGTTCACAGACTGTTACATTCCTACTCAACTAGAAATATACACAATGGAAAACTAAATGTACCATTGTTTAAAATCCACAAATATGGTAATATTTCTATTGTTAATCAGTGCGTCTGTGAATAAAACAGGAGCTTTGGATGCATTTTGAATGAGTCCAAAAAACTATTTTCTAAAATACCTTTACTCCATCTTAAGTAACATCAATTTTAAAAAATTCTGAAATACTACTTATTCTAACTTTAGACATATTATCCTTACAATTAAAATATTATTTTAATTTTCTTTTTATCATTACTTCAGTTATCATCAGTCCTTTTTGTTTATTTGTTTCTTTTTTTGCTATTAAAACCTGCAAATTATGATTTTCCCATGTTTGTTTTAATGTATGTTCTATGTGCTTCAGGGTTTGGACAAAAACCAACTTTTTGAAAAACCAGTTTTCGAATTCCAAATTCCCCAAAAAACCGGTTTTAACCGGTTTTCGATTTTTTTTTTCAAAAAAAATTGAATAACGAGAGATACTTAATTTATATATTATATTTATTTCACTTACCGTAATTTTTCTAAGAAAATAAGATTTTCAATAACATATGTCCACTGAACGGTGGACATATCATGTTTTTTAAGTCTTCTAATTTTGGACACAAAATTGCCTTCAATGGAAAATACGCGTTCACTAGGTACCGAGCTCGGTTTTATTGTATTAAGTGCATCAAATAATAAATCTAAGTTTTTTGTTCTTTTATGTGTTGTCTCAAATAATGAAAACTCAGCCCTCAGTGTTTTTGGGTTAGTGATGGTTTCTGCAGGCTCTTCAAAAAACTTATTAATTGAATTTTCCATGACCTTTTTTAAAAAAGCTTTACTCTGATGAGTAGTTTTTTCGATTTCCTCCTAATCTGAAGCGGTGTTTATAATAGAATTTTGAAATATTGTTTTGCTGAACCAGAAATATTTTACGGATTATGCAATAAAAAGTAAAGGAGATGCTAATTCAACTCATCTTCTTTCTTAAATTCTTTCTTCTAAAGCCTTTAATAGATTCAAACTTATTTTAGACTTTATATTTTACAGTTCATTTAATAGAAATGAAAATATACCTTCACTAGTTAATAAAAGAGCATCTTGTCGCTGTAGGCCTTATACTGCTAGACGAATGGGTTCCAAGACTTTATGAAGTTCCAAAAGTGTAGAATATTGAGCTTCATTCCACAAATAAGATGAACTAAGATCATTTAATGCTAAAACTACACATTCTTTTACTGCTAAAAATCTTTCAATCATTTCCTCTATACTATTCCACCTGGATTTGCAGTCAAGAATTAAATTCAACTCTTTTGCTTTTTTTAATTTTATATAGTTTTGAAGAATGGTATTTCTTACTTGAGATTAGCAAAAAAATTTACAAATTTTTCTGATTTTTGAAACGGAATTTTTGCAATTGTCAGACAAAATAGGAATAGGATGCTTTTGGGTACAAATTTAAGAAAAAGGTTCTTCATATTTGTCATATTTGCCTTCATCTTCATCATTCGATTCCTCGCATGAACCATTTACTTTGGATTCTGCCTTAACCATTTCTCTATGGTTATATACTACATCAGTAACTGCTAGGTGGATTGCATGAGAACAGCATAGTTGATTAATTATACTTGATAACTTGCCAAATTTTATCATAACAGCAGCACCATCATTTGTTGCAGCAACAATATCAGTTTTTAGATTCAAATTGAATATTTTAAGTCTTCCAGATATTAATTCTAATGTTCTCTGAGCATCACAAGAACCAGCTATCGGAACTAATCCTAAATTAAAATCTTCTGCTAAGTGATGTACATTAATGTTTAAATATCTATGATTTCATTTACTTGTCCACTCGTATAAAGTTATAGAAAATTTTTTTCCACTTATTTTTATTGAATCTAATTTTATAATAGTTTCAAGTTTTGCTTCGTCATAAAATGCATGAATGAGATCCGTTACTCTAGAGTTTTTTTGGGTAATGAATATTCTCTTTGTTGAAGAGACTCTCGTATAAATGAGCATTTCGTAATGCTATTTATAGAAAACCCATCCATTGCAGCAAGTTTAGATAAGATTTCTTGGAAGTTACTCCTTTTTACTTGCATAAAATTTAAAATATTAGTTTTTTCTTTTAAAAATGATGAAGGACCAGTATCTTCTTTGCTGAACGTTTCTGATATATTTTCAATATCAATTTTATGAAGTGATTTTATGTGATTACGTAGATTACTTGTTGATGAACCTTTGCAACTCAACATTTTATTACAATATTTGCAGATTGCTTTTTCTATCCCTGACCTTTTAAAACAATTCCAAACTTCTGACTTATTCATTATTTTTATTATCTGGAAATGAAATTAAATTATTGAATAAATGTTTTTGAAAAAAAATACCTTACCTTTTATAATTGTAACTTTAAATTATATTACCACGTTGACAAGAGCTTAAGCTCATATCATAATTATACTATCATAACATAACAAAATACTTAACGAACTAATCAAGGGAAAATATTTACTTATAAATTATAATATAAAACAAACTTGATTTTTATAAGTAACAAATTTGATTTTATAAGTAACAAATTCCAAAAATCTAATTTGCAAAATAAAAAAACTTAGTATAGTATACACATAAAAACAAATACTACAATATTACATTTATATAGATATAAATATCATAACAGTATTATATATACTATTAATATATAAACGAATTAAATTAGTTACATTTGTAAATAAACAATATACACGTAATTTCATTGTAATTACACGTAATTTCATTGTAAATTACACGTAATTTCATTGTAAAAATGAATAATAAATCCCAATTATGTGAGAAGCATATGTATTTTTCGGGAAGCCATTTTGGAAAAACTTTCTAAAAATTTGTGTTAACATCGCGTGTATTTTCAGTCAAGCAACTGTTTCAATTGGGTAATTATTACGTAAAATTTTACAAAAATGATAAGGGATAAATTTAAAGAAGCGTGTTAAAAAAAAAGGAAACAGATTACTCAAATAACGTAACAAAATGCTATTGTATAAAACAATATGTAATAAAAATAGTAAAAAATAGAAAACCGGTTTTCGTAATTTAAAAACCGGTTTTCAAATGTGTCAAATTTATTTGAAAAACCGGTTTTTTAAAACCAATTTTGAAAAACCGCCAAACCCTAATGTGCTTTAATCTATGTGTTTATAGTCCATATATTCAAAGTATGCCTTTGTCTAATATTACTTATATTATGTTTAAAACTGGTGTCACTCCTTTGATCAGATTTCTGTATGTGTGACAACATCCTAATAAATCTTTTATTTACTATTATTAATAATTTTATGCTAAAATCTACCATTATAATATTAGTTATTATTATTATTTTTTCATTGTAATTATTGTAAACATTCTTAATATTACTACTACTATAATTTGTATTAGTTTTTTTTAATTTTTTTTTAATCGTATATTATTATAATATATTATTATTACTATTTTCATTGTTTTTATTATTATTATCAATGTTATTGTAAAAAAATGATTTACGGAGAATAAATAGCTAGTTGTTATTGTTGTTGCTTGTTGTTGAGATGTGGGCGCATGCCTCTACAGCAGCTGTGTAGACGCTTGTCCGAAAGAGATTACAATAACACCTATGCTATCAGTCGCTATATGCAGCTAATTCCGAATCTAAAAAGAATGCATGCCAATGGCCCTACGTTAGGATATGATGGTAACCATTATAGTAGAGTTGAATATGCTGGATTTACTTTTTTTTTTCTAGATATTTCAACAACTGAACTTTGCTTGAAAGTGGCAAAGTTATCCTTATTAAAAACATAGTTGATGCTAATTATATTATGATAATTGCATTGGTGTTTTTGGACATAAAGAGAGTTTTTAAACTTACCCTGATAAAGTTTCTCTTCTCAATATTTTTAGATTTGATCAGCTTTCTAATTAGTTTTTTGCTTTTGCCATAACTTTAATGGCAAAAAAATGTTTATTGTTCCCCAGTGGAAATTATTATGTTACTTTTGCTTTACTTCATCTTTACTGCTGAACTATCTTGATGACATTGTTGTTATTAATAAAACATGTAATAAGTTAATTATTAGCTTTATAAAGAAACAATACTAACTGTATTCAGTTAAATATTTCCTGTGTAGTTTGAGTTGTACATAGGTTTGGAAATATTGCTACAATTTACCATTGGAATATTTATTTACTTTGCGTTCATTGGTTGGGTTGTTTTAAGTTTTTTTATATCAGTCTCCATAAAGTGTAAGTAGTTTTTAAATATTTGTGAAAAAGCTAAGATTGTTATGGTAATTCACTTAAAGGTGTGCCTAGGTTATATAAATACTGTAATTAATGTTTTTACAGCATACTATAAAAGTAAAAAAGCAGAATAAATGTTTACCTTCTATAGTCACGCTGTTTTCACAAAGGGCAGTGCAAATTTTTTAATTGCAATTGAAAGGTAATGGGCTTAAATAGTTATATTTTAAAGTTTTTTCCAAACAATTTGGATTTTTTGACAAAAAAGCATAAATTTCGATCCCCTTAACATTTTCATTTCATATACTTTAACTACATATTTATTGGATGTCCAATAATTATAATAAATGTGGATTATTTATTCACCTAATTGCATTCCAATATTATCCATCAATCTATCTCTTGTATTTAATAACGGTAATTTGTGTATTATCTTAAAAAGTAAAGTTCTACAATAGACTATCTGCTCTATTTGTTTACTAAAGTGCCAGTAAGCAAGTTCTGCCGAAGATCAAAAAGATATCATTATCTAAAGTTTATTATCATATTAGTACCTTTTTCGTTTTTAGGGTGAAAGAAATTAGGTGTTAAAATTAAAGATGGCAATGCTATTAAAACAATTTGTTGTTGCTAAATTTCTTGATGAAAAAAAGAGACACGTGTGCCATGGATGTCATCTGTTTATCATGGATGATAAATATGAACTTAGTTTACTGGCCAAATCACTTGCGAACCGTACGTCTAACATCTGTAATACGTGAAGCTGCAATGACTCCTAATAACAACTGGAAGTAGTTAAAGATAAGAATTCTTCATTCTTTTGGTGATTTTTATTTCTTATCATTGCTTGTGGTAATTGTTACTACATATCATTACAGTGTTGAAGTTACTTTTTTAGTTAATTGTTTAGCTTATTGCACATTTTAAATGAGTGTATGGACTGATGATAATCTGAGCTACTATGGTCCACTACAGAATAATACTTAGTAACGGTTCATTAACAGTTACTGCTTTTACCTTTTTTATTTCTGCAGAAAGCTACGAAGCTGCTTTTGGAACAGTAAACATTAGAATTTACATCAAGCGTTGAGTTTACACAGCTTTAGATAGTGATGAAGAACTTAATATACCTCCAGCTAAGAAGCATGCATGTTGTGATGAGAGTGACAGTAGCACTAAAGGAGATAGCTGTCTTTCTTTATCAGCCAAATTTAAGAAGTCTGTTGAAGCTAATCTCCAATAGGTAATACGACCTGCAAGTACAACTTCAAATTAAAAAAAAATCTAAGAATACAAGTGTGTCATTTCCAATTTAATTTGTTGCATCCTTTTTCTGATGGTTCTTATTCATCGTCATCCTCTCCTAGCCAGATCCTGGCAATTGTTATTGCTGCTTTAGGCTCGCGATTTGCAAGTAAAAAATTATGTTGATGTGTTATTTGTTTAGATATTCATTGAATTTAGTTTCTGATACTAATACTGTTTTTTAAAAAAGATACTTCTTAGTTTTGTTAAACACTGAAGTTTATGCCTTGTTTTTTTGATAAAGATTGAACCGATTGATCTTTTTTAACTGTGTAGTCAAAGTTATTGTTATAAATTTTATTATAGAATTTGTGAAAAGGAGTTTAGATCTGCTTGTCAGTATCCAGTATGATTTAAAGAAATTTTTCAATCGCCTAATCAATATAGAATAAGGTTTGGTGTTTCCTCCAGCTGGTGGCATTCCTGGTGGAAACTTAGTAGGACCATTTGTCTCAATTCAATGGAACTATTTGCCCATTAAAGAAAAAATAATCTCCTAATCCTGCAAGAACATTTAAAGAACAAAGACAATTTTCAATCATTGTTATGTATTAGTGAACTGCAATCAGTAATTAGTTTTTTAGAAACATGCTATATGTGCTATTAGCATTTTTTTACTTTAAAATACGTAGTAAATAAGTTTGATTTAAAATACTATTGTAAATATATAGTATAACTTATAAATAGTTTTCATTTATTTTATGCGTATTCAACTACATTACATTTGCTATCTTTATTGTTATTTTAGATATGATATTTACTTCTTCGCAACAGATGGAGGTACGGATTATAATGAAATGACAACAGCAATCATGAAAAAAATAATGGCCAAAGAAGTGCGTCTTCTATATTCAATGTATGAGAGGAAGCAGAAAAAAATTTTCCTGCTAGGAAGTGATTGGTAAGACACAATTTTACATTTGTATTTATAACAACTTACTTGCTTATAATTAAATATTTTGCAAAAAATTCTTCATTTGCCATGTTCAGCAAAAAAAGATTTATATGTAAATGTATCTACATACATAACAATATGGTGTTAATATTAACTGAACCTTAGTAGTATTGGTTATATTTAGTTGATCGTATATTTAACTTACAATTTAATTCTGTTTGTATTTACAATTCCATTATTAACTTAAAACTTGTTTACAGCTTCTGTAAAAAGGCAATTTGTTAATACTAGTGACAAATTCATCAAAGAAAGAATTGGAAGTTTTCTGGCCGCGGCTATTGACAGAGATGGGGAAGGAAACATTGACCCACAGCCGAAAAACGTTTACAACTAGAAAAGTAAAGTAGCCACTCAGGATCAGATGATAAAAGCGTTTTATAAACCATTTTTAAAAGTCGCATGTTGTGTTTTTTTTAAATCTAAAGATTATTAGCTACAACATTTATATAATATTTTTATATAAATATAAAAATATTATATAAAAAAAAATTTTTTTCTCCTGTTTTCCCAAAATCATTCCTCTATCCTCCATCAAATATTTTTTTCGTAGAAATTTTGTAAATAATGTTTTAATTCTAATTCTATGAATGAACCAAATGAAAGTAAATTTTTTAATAACGATGATTGTAAATTTCAAAGAGAGGAGTTTTTTTACGTTACCTTGACTCGAAACTCTAAACTCAAAAAATCGAAACCAAAATTTTCATTGTGTCGTAAATAATTATTTATACCGTTACTGCGTCGAATATGATTACAAATATTCGGCATAATAATGCGCCAATATTGGCTAAACAATATTGGTCAATATTATGAAGATGTTGACATTCCAATATTGGCACCATATAGATTACATTTTTGGCGGAAAAATATCGCGCCAATATTGTTCAGCCAATGTTAGCGAAATATTATTTTGCCAATATTGTGAAAATGTTGACATCCGAATATTGGCGCAATTAGTTTACAATATTTGGCTTTGGGTCATTTTTCGAGTTCTTGTCAAGCATCTAAAGTTTTGTTTTTTTGAGTTCTTGTCCAGCATCTAAAGCTGTTTTTTCGTGAACTTAAATATGATAAGTTTATAAACAACGTTTACAAGTTTTCAACTTGAACAAAGGACATTTTGTTTCAGCTAAATAAAACTCACAATTTTATCAAGGTTTATCTTGTTATAGGGGCTATATCTGTAGATAATAGTAGATGAAGAGACGAAGTATTACTCTTGGCCATCAATTATCTGTAGAAAAGTTTCTAAAAATATAAAACCATCCATAAATTTGTTTTATACAAAATATAATGCAGCAGCGTCTGCAAAACATAAACATAACATAGTTTTTACACATCTGAGGCAGTCTACTGGTGAAGTAATTTATGCTAAATGCAATTGTAAAGCTGATGTAGAAGGCTGTTGTTAGCATGATGCTGTACAATTATACAAACTAATTGACAATACATGTTTTAGTTGAGAAACTAATACATGCATTGACCTTCAATATATATAACAATACGATGGAAAAAACATTTTTATATATATTAAAATAAAAATGCCAGTGTCATGAAATAAATTAACCCCCATAATAAACTAAATTCCGTAGAGTAAAAAAAATACCCAGGGAGTTAATATATTTCGAAACAAATTAACTCCCCTTGAAATAAATTAATCGCTGCCGGCGAAACAATTTCACTCCCCATAATATGATGACTCCCTTAGAACATCAACTTCAACGAATTACGAAAAAAGTATTTTAACTTGATGTTTTCCAGTCTGTTTGTAACATATTTTTATTAATAAACATTATTTTGAAGATCTTAAAAGATACGATAAAACTTTTATTTACCTACAAACAGTTCAAGGTGGTGACTTTTTTAGTAACGAAATGGACCAATGGAGTGAAGAACAAAATATTTATCATTTTCATTATAAAAATTATGGAAAAGCTTATTTAGCTTAATTGGTAATAGGACGTTTAAAATTACTTTTACCAAAAATTAAGAAAGCAAGGCGAACTTCAAAAAAACAATTGGAGTTTTTTTATCAAAGAAATTGAAAATAAATTAAAGGAAAAAGAAAAACAATTAGCGGAATCAGTTCTGAAGATTTGGACACTGACAACGCAAAAGGTAAAACTCTTCGTTTAATTGATCAATTCCGCAACGCCAAATGACGAGGATACGATTTTTCTTTCAATATGATACGTGTAGAAAAAGAATACAAAAACAAAAAACTTAATATATTTAAACTTTTATCTATTGGAACAGAATTATATTTGAAAAAATATAAAATAGATGCCAAAGACACCTTTAGCAAATCGAGTACTCGTAATCATCCGTATTGGGACACTACAAAAAAAGTAATTATTATGAAAGTCCTTAAACGCTCCAACCCTTCAGTAGAAGGTAACTTACCCGTTTATATTTATAAAGTCGAACTAGTAGACGATTTAAATTCGACATACAAAGTCAATCGAGAAGATTTATTACTAATTAACGAAGACAATAAAGACATTTACTATAAAAACTTTAACGAATATGTTGAAACTTTTCTCAAACCTATGAAATAATACCTGCAAGATAAAAAAAAAAAAAGAAAAAATGAACAGTTTAACATTTGATGATGTGTTAGATGTAAATAAATATGATTGTGGCACTTGATATTTTAACAAAATTAAAAATAAAAATGATTGTAGCGTGCATTTTAATGTGTTGAACGATTTTACTTTACCCTTGACCCCTTACGATATAAGCAACCTACATTTAAAAATAACACCGTCATTCATTTAGTTGCCATGGACATTCCAAGTAATTTAACTCGCGTAGACGAAAATATATCATTTACCGAGAATAATTACGGTTTGAGAATGGAATCTAAACCTGCTCTAAAACAAATGAGGTAGATATTTAAAACGACATGATTACTTATCCTATTAGATAAATTCCATTTTATCTAGTAACAAAAAATGTTGTTTTGTTTACAAATTTTCCAGCTTTGCCTGGAGACATTTTCAAGTTTTGATATAGTAGGCACGGAAAAAATGAGTTCGTTTCATCAAGAAGCAATAGCGAGTATAATATCTTCAGCAAAAATTTTTGATAATTCTCTTCTAAGTCCTTATCAAGTCGATTTTTTGATCAGACATTTAGAGCTTTTTAATACTTCTTTAAATAGAAAACTTCATTTTAGTGACTTTTTTTCAACTTATCAAAATAAAAATAACGCTATATCAAACCAAAAATATTTAAACTTAAAATATTTATTCAATTTTAACACACACTTCCGTCATCTAACTAACAACGAAAATACTATAATTTCAAAATTAAATATTGATACAAACAAAAACGTCAAACAATATATACAAGCTTATTCTTTAATTAACGTTCCTAATTATAATTTTTTATGGTATTTTAAACCAAAAACAAACGAAAACATCAATAGCCCTTCTTATCTTTACCCTATTAGATCGACTATTGGAACCAAAACAATTGAAAGTAGACTATCCTATTTTGGTGTTTTTTCACACAGGACATTTGCAGAACAATATACACTTCAAGATTGTATACCATTGCTACAGTATGATTGCCTTTCTTACAAATCAAGATATGATAGTTTATATAACTTCGTATTATCACTCGAACTAGCAAAAATTTTTCCATCACGTAAAACATCCAGAAGTAGCTCCAGGCGATGTAGCAAATATAACACCTGAAAGAGAAATCATATTAAGTAATGTAGAAGAAACTTTTGTTCGCCCTTTTATCCATGTCATGATAACACTGAAATATGGCGGAGCACTTGTTCAAAATTCTTCGTCAAATCTCTTTTCAATCTCAAAATTCTTTGTCAAATCTTAGTTCTAGACACACGCGATACTAATATTTTAAGTGTCGATTTAGATGTTTATATTAATAACCTTTTATCTAGTACAGAAAGTATAATAAAATCTAAAATGAAACATGTTGTACCGTGGCAAATAGCTTTTTTTATTTGAAAATAGTAACCAACTCAAACACAATAAAATTTGAAGGTAATGTGTTTAATATAGAAACTAAACTAATTAATATTTTTGTAAAAATTAACGCTTTATGGAAAATTTGGAACGATCATACTAATGTTAAAGACGCTAACGGAAACTATACATAAGAAAAAGTGACCTTAAAAGGTTTTGTAAATATTTTTAGATTTGCCATTATTAGGAGCTTATGGAAATATAGGTACAAAATGTGTCTACGTTAACGAAACATCTATATCTGTTGAACCTACAAAATCTTTAGAAGTTTTTATCAAATATTTTTTCCAAAAACAAGCGAAAGAAAATATTATCGATTTACTTTAAAAAACATACCGTTGTCATCTTTACCAATACCTTTTTGTAATGTTAAACAAATTATATGGCCTGAACGATTATTAAAAATTATGGACGTTTTTCGCGAAAGTTTGAACTATCAACAACCTAACAATTTACTTAAATTAAATTTAAACAATATCAATTTTTTCTGATTTTGTTTAAGAAGGAACTAATCAAATTAGTATTTTTAATAACAACGTTTCCAATTATTCTACAACTACAGATGTTACATTTTTATCAAACGTAACCAAGGTAACAATTGTGGAATGTATATGAATAGAACCTTTGTACCTGGAATTGTTGCCTTTTTTAATTTATTAGACTACACCAATGCAACTCAAGTCACAACCAATATTGATTTTACAAAAAAATGTAAGACTGTCATTCAAGGACAAATAATGACCTTTGATATGAACGATGTAGAATATTGGAAACGAACAAGATGGTCATTTCTCAATTCAAATACTGAAACTTTTAGCAATCTAAGTAGTACGTTTTTTTAATCCTACATTGAAGATTCAAATGGTACCGTTTTACAATTAACTAGTTTGAATACTATAAAATAATGTAATTTATTTTTATTTATTGTCAATAAAAAATATAAAAAGAAAAAAAATAAGTTTTTTTAATCTCAATTTTAAAAAATGATTCTCTTTTGTGCCAAAGGAAGATATGATAAAAAGTTTGTCAATTTAGAACAAAAAATGTTAGAAGATTTAAAAATCAATCATAAAGATCAATTTAATCAAATTAATAATTATATTCAACATTTACAAAATCAACTTGGTCAATATTTTGATAAATCTGATTTATTAAACATAAAATCTGAATTGGATGACAAATGCGAACATTTAAAAAATTTAAAAAAAAAAAGATATACAAGATCAAAAACCTCCAAAAAAGATGAAAAAAATGTACAAATAATTAAACCCAAAGCAAAAAAGCGAAAATATTCTGATACAGAAAGAAAAAGTACAGAGGAAGAAGAAATTGTTAAATAAAAAAATAATAAAATGACACCATCACACGTGTGTTCGTAATGTTTTCAAGAAGTAAATGCAGTAGACAAAATTCACGGAATATGTAGAAATTGTATTACTCAACAAAGAGCTATTTTATCCAGTCCGCTTATGCAGAATACCAATGAAAATAAGAAAATAAAATTGAATAAAAGAAGTTTAACTGAACTTGGTTATACTTGAGCTTTAAAAGACGTTAAAAACAAAAAATTACTATTTAAAAAAAATACTTCAGAGTCAGTTGATAAATAAATAGAAAAAAGATGTTTATAATTTTAAAAAAAAATGGCTTCAACAGCTAAATATATGAGAGCGGGTGATGGTAATCGTTACACGCCAAATACAGATGGTCATGTTACTCTTGAAGATGTTTTAGCAAACGCAGAAGATGAAAATCGTTTATTGAAAGAAGCAACAAGTGGTAATATAAGCGCAGAATAAAATGTTGATTTAAATGAAAAATATTCTGGTTTTCAAACAGCTCAATCTCAAGATAAAGTCATCGCAGTTAATTATCAAAATTTTTCTTATAATCTTACTTCAGATATGGCTAATTTAATTACTTTTACTACAATACTTAACGAATGAACAATCCGCAAGATTCGATCTTGGATTTTGATTTATTTCTTTATAAAAATTTTAGCACACAATCAAAATTTGTAGCTGGAACTGACAACGCTTTATTAGAAAAACTGTGTGTAGCTGCAAACCTGATTCAAAATATATTTAAAAATATGAAAATTTATCCCAATTATCAAAAAAACAATACTACTTGCACCAACAATGCCAAAGCCAATCGCGCTTTTGATCGTTTTAGGGCACTACTAATTAAAAAAAACTATTTAAAAAGATTTAGAGATTTTATAATCAACCCTAATTTAGTAATAGTAGAGGAATATGATTACACTAATAACGCTAGTTTTGCTGAAACCAAAGCCCTTATGCAATCTGCCGACCCTAATGGTCCAATTAGACCGCTTACAGCAGTAGAATCTGCAGCACCTGTCGGTTATCAAACAGCGTTAAAAGACAGATGCTCAATTTACTAGAGATAAAGGTTGTAAATTTAGGGTACCTTTAAGTTTATTGTGTAAATTTTTTCAAATTAAAGCCTATTTTGGAAAAATAAACAAATCACATTAAAATTTTATGATGAAAATGATATGAACCAAATGTTAGAATTTTTAAGACCTATTACTGATGGTGACATTAAAGTGCTTGCCAATGTGGGCTTGGCTATTAAAAATTCTATGATTTTTGCATTAATTCCAAAAAAAGAAAGTGATCATTTGAACAAAAATTGTTTAACACCATGTGAAACGGCATGTGGTATTATGAAAAAAGTAACTCTTTACAATTTTAGAAGAACATTTGTTAATTCCCTAGGTGATATAGTGGAAGTTGATTTAACAAAAGTAGACGATCAAGAAAATACACCTTCTACTTTAAATATTATTAGAATTGTCGATTTTTACACTATGGACGATGACACTTTTTTGAAAAGTCTTGGGCTTTATTTTAGCACTAATAATATCACAGAACCATTAGTCCTTGACACTACCAGCGATTACAATTACGTCAACGATAAACCTCCTGCCGTTATTGCAGGAAATAATTCAAAATGGAACATCAGAAGATGAAAATATAATCTATGTTTCTAACAAATTTAAAGCATCTTTATTAGTTAAATGACATTATTAATTTTTATTAAACGAACCGTATTTGAATTGTAATTTTTACAAGCTAACGACGACTTATTTCTAAAAAAATTCTTAAAAAATCAAAACTTGTTGTTTTTTTATCCTTGTGTTTATGGCTCGCAGGCGTACAAGAAGAAGCGTTCATCGTCGTAGACATCGACATAATTGAGGTATAGGAAAATTTATAACGCGAGTTAAAAATTTTGCCAAACGCCTAATGAAATCGGACGTAGGGGGTTACGCACTCAATTATTTACAAAAACTACGCAATGCGTAAAAAATTTTGTTGTTCCGCGTGTAAAATATAATAAATCTCGTGTGAAAGAAAATAAAGATTTAAATGACGAAAAAAAGTTTCGAGAATTAGGAAAAACAATAGACAATATAGCTACAAATGTAGTCGAATATTATATAAACAAATATATACCCAAGATGCAAAAATACGATTTTGACTTTACAGGTAATAAATTAACCGAATTAAACATATGATATTCATGAAAAAAACTCATCAAGAAATCTTTATAAACTAATCTAAATAGATGTTTATGAAAAAAATATATATTTTCTATTATTACCATTTTTTATTTCATCACAAAATGCGAAAAAAAAAAAGAAGAGGAAAATATTTACTACCCTTGAAAACAATAATAGACGGAAAAGGTAAAAGAAGAGGTCAAGGAAGAACGTATTTGCCTCCATTACAAGAAGCAGGAAAAAAAAGAGGAAAAGGAAGAGTCTACTTACCACCTTTAAAAGACGCTGGACGAAGACGCATGCGTGGATAATTTTTACTAATATTAGCTACAGTGGCATCCCGTCTTCTGCCAGCTATTTTACCTACAATTGAAAGAGCTGTTTTAGGTGGAACTATTTCAGGAGGAATTTCTTACGAATTTTAATCAAATTGGAAAATAATTTTTTTATTATATTTTATAAAATAATTTTGCAATGTTTTTTTATATTTTATTACAAATATATAATCCCATCATTGTTCCAAGTAAAATTAAAGCAGCCAATAACGCTCCAAATAAATAACCTCCGACTACAATGATAATAATAATAGTTGAAAGCGCTAACAATATTTTTGTCAATATTTTTTCTTTTAATTGATTAACGGACTGGAAACGGTCGAATAAAATTGCCATGCGAGTCGTGCGTTCCACCATGATCTAGCGATGGATTGGTTTTATAAAGTTGCACTACTGCCACCGTTGAGGGAGTTTCAAATTGCTGTGATGGTTTGTTTATGTTTCCATTTATTATAAAATAATTTTTTTATTTTTCAATCTTTATATACATTAGGTCACGCTTTATTAAATAGATAAAAATCTATTTTCCTTCATCTTTAATATAATTTTCAATAATAGAACCGATTGCATGAAATACAATAAAAAAATATAATCTATTCCAAAACGTATTATATTAAACAACATTGGTAATTCTTCTCCTACAATTGATAAAGAAAATATCCTAATGCTACAAAAGGAACAGAGATACAATTCAACACCAACGTGACATAATTAATGATATTCATGAATAAATTATTTTCTTTTTTTTTCACACTTTAAATACTTTTGGTCACGCTCATTAAATAGGTTATTTAAAAAAAATTTTCTTTAACCGGGGCGCTCGTTGGCGCAGGGGCGATATTAGAATATTAAAATAACATTGGGTGTCATGGCGCAAGGGCAAGGGTTGAAAACAACCGTAGGGAAACAAAAAAGCAACATTCATTTATCATCAAACGTTAAGCTGTAACATCAAGATATTGAAACATTTATTTTTTGATAAACTTAAAAAATAGATCTAGATTTATTTGTGCTAGTTCAGAAGCATGAAGAGTTGAAACTTCAAAGAAAAAATAATTTAACAGTCTGCGCAGTGAAGGTAAATATATTTGATCGCTATATAAAATATTTTCAGTTCGAAAAAAAGGGCTATAAAATATGCAGCAAATGCCCCGCATAAAGTGCTATCATTCCATTAAAAACAAAATTTGTTATTTGAAAAAAAACACTTTTTGTTGTCCAATCAAAGCGCTATATTTTAAAATAAATTTAGTAAACAAATAAAATTCATGATAATCTGCAGTCCATTCTGTTGGGAAATGGTGTGTTTGTCGTATATAAGAATTAATTTCAATTTCATTATAGTTGATATTGATGGTGTTAACTTTTATATCACTGCTTCCATCTTTTATAATTTCTTCAAAGTTTCTTTTAACATATTTCTTTTTTAAAGCACCATCTAGTTTTGCTAATAAAGAAGAGACAGTAGGTATAATTTTTGTTGTAAAAGTATCTACGAATCCGTCAGTTTGATCTCCATCAGTTTGATCTAGTTTTGGTTTAATATCTCTTTCTAATAGCAAACCAGTGAGTTTTGATTTATAATATT
>NC_088932.1:565000-587500 GCF_038396675.1 Hydra vulgaris | reverse complement strand
ATTTACAACAATAACAAAAGGGTTAGTAACGAAGGTCTTTTAAGTCGATATATTGATGGCACAATAAGAAGAAATATACGTGCCGAAGTTTGTATCCCTTCTTACTTAAAAGACAATAAAATGCATTGTATTGCTCTAAGGAAAGTAACTTTACTTTTTTTTCAAAAATAATTATCTTATTGTATTTTATTACAATTAGTTAATATGTTTTAGCACAAAATTTAATACTTTTTTGTAAAAATATTTATTTTTAATGCCGTATTTATCTAATCTTTAACATGTTACACTCGTTTACTAATCAACATTTAATAAGTGTCAACACCGTCAAATGATTTTGACATGTATGTATATAATATGTTCATGATGTATACATTATATTCCTACATGTCAAAATCGTTAGTTGGTTTGTCTGTATTCTTGACTATTGATTTGATTTATGAATTTGTTCAAAAGATTTTTCACTCAATTTTAAATTTATTGATAAAAGAAGTTTGCTCTTAAAAATATGAAGTAAATATATTTTTTTTTTCTTAAGGCCTGAAGCATCTGGAAGTTGTATGAACAGCTCTGCATTATTATTTTTTGTTGCTGACAATACACTGATGAATGTGTTAAGAGTTTTAATGTCCCTTGAAATTTATATATATGCTGATTATTACTGTAAGCATCCTTTATTTTCAAAAATATTTTCTGATTATAGTACTCATTTTATTAATCTCAAAAGTTTGTTGTGTATGTCAGTATCTCATTCTGCATTAGATTCTGGCTTCGAAAATAATAATATTATTAAAGCTGAAGCAATTGCAAACTGTGAGAGCACAGAAAAATGGGCTGGTTTTTTATGTTTGTTAGGTTTATCATCGGTTCTTTCTTGTAATATTGTTTCCTGTTACCCAGATTTCGGTGTTGAAAAGTATAAAATATTTTTTAACCAAGAGATCTCACCACGTACTCCCATTAAATGTTGTTCTCCATTTTACATTATGTTTTTGTTATGATGGGAATTTTCAGTCCGGTACATTTCAGCATAATCACTATGTCCCACTAACTTTTATTCCTAAAAAGCGTAAACTTTCCAGTAAATCAAAAACAATAATTTCGAAAAAGTTGCTGCCAGTCTTGTCACCTAATAAATTTCTAGATACAAAACAGACCACCATTGATCAAGTTGCTTCGTTTGTACCCAGCACAGAAGCCAAAAATCCAAATAAAAAGCCTTACTCTATCCTTACATTCTTTCATAAAACAAACCAAGACTTAGAACCTACTAGTGCAGTCTTACAAAACACATCTTGAATTATAAAATCAAATAGATTTTTTTCTCAATTAGCAATGTTTTCTCAATCATTAACATTAAATAAAGATGTTTCTTCTCACTCAAAAACATCTAAGGACAGTGTTCAAATCAAAATCTTATTTTACAAAATCTTCAAGCATCAGGAAAGTACCTAATTTTTACAATAATAATATTGAATGCCCTTCGAACATTATTTTACCACCTATAGAAGTACTAAATAATCTCTAGGCTTTTGAGCAAAATGATGTTGCTTTCTTTAGACAAAAGGTTGAATTTTTAACTGACCATGAAATTTTTTTATTAACTAAAAATATGTTTTTTCCTTATGAAGATTACATTTTCTCAAAAGATTCTGGTCGTCAGTTTAGATATCTTTGGTTGAAAGAGTTTTCTTGGCTGAGATATTCTAAAAGTACTGATGGTACATTTTGTTTATCTTGTGTATTATTTGGCAATAAATTCAAACTAAGATCACGTAATTTAACAAATTTGTATTTGGAGCCTTTCAATAAATGGTCTGATGTTATTAGATCATTTTCAAATCATAAGTCAACTAAAAATGGTTTACATGCATTTACTATGCCTGTTTTTATTATTTTTTTGAGTAATTCCTCAGGCATAAGTCAACCAATAAATGTCATCATTGATACTAATGTAAAAGAAAAAATAATAAAAAATCGCCAAATACTTCGTCCTATTGTTCATGCTATAATTTTTTGCGGTCAAACCAATACACTTTTGAGAGGCCACAGAGATGATTCACAATATCTTCCAGAGGCTGTAGAATATTCGAAATGTGGAACTGGTTGTTTTAATAAACTTTGAAATTTTGCTGTTCGCAATGGAAATGATGTTTTAGGCTCTCATCTTAATAAATGTTCAAAGAATGCCTCCTACATTTCGAAGACTTCACAAAATGAAATTATTAAAATGCTGTGATGAAGAAATTAGTGAATCTATACTATCTGAAATTCGTAAAAATGTTTTTTTTCTTCAAAAATTGCAGATGAAGCCTGTGACTCATCTACTAAAGAGCAAATGTCATTAGTTTTACGATTTGTTGATAGTGATTTCAATATCAGAGAAGACTTAATTCAATTTATTCATTGCAGTGAAGAAGTTAAAGGAAAAGATTTGCTTAATGTTCTTTTAAATTGTGTAAGCAACTTAAATCTAGATATAAAAAACTAAAGGGGTCAGGGACATGATGGAGCCAGTATATAAATGGTCTTTCTGCTCAAGTTTTCAATATAAATTCAAAGGCTATGTATACACATTGTCATAGCCATCGACTGAACTTATCAGTTTGTGAATCGTGTGATGTCCAATTAGTTTCAGAGGTTTTTAATAAAGTTCGCGAACTTTCTTATTTTTTTAATTATTCAGAAAATAGACAAAAGTTTTTAGAAGCTAGCATTTTAGAGCGTGAACCTCAAACGCATAAACAAAAATTAAAAGATATCTGTAGAACTAGATGGATTGAGCTTATAGATGGTTTAAACACTTTTCTTGAGCATTAATTATCTATTTTTCATTCTTTATGTATCATGACTTCCCCTGAAAATTCTGTTAAGAAACATAAAGCAAATCTTCTACTTTTTTAAATTCCATTGGCACTTTTCAATTCGTCTTTACTTTAGTAGTGACAACACGTGTCTTTGATTTTACTTTACCTGTTACTCGGTTGCTGCAATCAAAAACTAATGATATCTTAGACGGTTTGCACCTTATTACAGCTCTTAAAAATACATTTATTTCCATCAGAAATGATATAGATAGTTTTCATAATAACTGCTATGAAGCAGCATGTTTGCTTTCAAGTAAAGCTGAAATTTTTGTTTTCAAACCGAGAACCTGTTCTATTCAAAAAAATCGTTCTAATGTTCCATCAGAGTCTGTTTCAGAATACTTTAAAAGAGCTGTTACTATCCCTCTAATAGATCATATATCTACATCTATATCTACAAGATTTAAATCAAAATTTTTTATAAAAAATAGACGACTTGATTTCAATTAGTGTCTATACTGTTTAATCTAATACAAACCAACAACTTTAGAAAATTTTGTCTATTATCACCTCTCTTCATACAACAGCTAACAAATAGGCATGGAAACCCTTGGAAAGGCCAAGACTTTAATGGTGTCCATAACAGGACGGGTTAAATGAAATGTAACCCCATACTTTTGTTTGGGATTAGCTATATGATTAGTGGTCATAGTTCAGGCAATCATTAACCATCTCTTTTTGACAATCTCTTTATATCATTTTCTAATTTAGCAACAAAATAAAAAATTAAAAAAATTACTTCCAATAAATTTTCTCTCAATAAACCTAATAATATTCAATTAAGTTTTTGTGCCATTTAAATCAGTTCATTACTGTAGTTGTCAAAACCATCCATTTCATCCATAAATCCATTTGCATTTTTGTCTTTTTCTCTTCAGTGCTAAATTTTTCTTTCTCAAATTGTCTATGTCCCGAATAAATATATTCCTAAACACGCTGATAAGCCCTAATATCGGGCAAAACAATCATTTGTTGGTTTATATATTTATTATATATAAAAATATTTCAAAGTAAAACTAAGATATGGGCTTCTCAATGAAACAGCAAACAGAAAATCACTCTAAATCTTTTAGCCCAAAGGCAGGAGGAATTAGGGGATACATAGGGGCAGGCTCTGGAAGCGATGGCCCCCCTTAAATGTTTTTTTTAATAATAACATTTTGTAAAAACGTAAGTAAATTTGGTATGCTGTTTATAAGTGGCATAAAATTGTGTAGTCTAAATTCTTATTTTTGGGCTTCCCTGCTTAAAAATCGTTAAGCCTGTAAATCTGTAAACCTGTATATCGCACCCTTTATTCGTTTGGATCGAACAAAAAGAAAAAATTGCCTACCCCCCTCTGTACTCAACCCCCCATTTTTTCTACTTGCTTTGTGGGCGTAGTTGCGTCACTTACTATACGTAAGGCGTATTTTTTTGATGGGGGAAATTAAAAACCTGCGTCCGCCCCTGTACATATATATATATATATATATATATAAATATATAAATATATGTATATATGTATATATATATATATATATATACATATATATATACACATGTATATATATCTACATATGTATATAAATATCTCTTTATATATATATATTTGTATACATATAAATATATAAAAAAATATAAATATATGTAAATAAATATAAATAAATATATATATATATATATATATATATATATATATATATATATATATATATATATATATATACATATATGTAAGCATATGTATTTGTATATTTAAATATATACATATATATATATATATATATATATATATATGCAAATATATATATATATTTATATATATACATATAAATACAATATATATAAATATATATATATATATATATAAATATATATATATATATAAATATATATATATCTATATCTATCTATCTATATATATATATATATATATATATATATATATATATATATATATATATATATATATATATACATATATATATATATATATATATATATATATATATATATATATATATATATATATATATATATATATATATATATATATATATATATATATATATATATATGTATATATATACAACCCGAAGATGTTGTCCGAAAGTTTTTTCCATATTATGTTGACAAAAAGTAAAAACTAAAATGCAAGACCGGAATTATTTTTTTTATTAATTGAGAGACTGCCTGCCTTAACAAAACCCTCAGTCGATGTAGCAACACTCCCTTGCGGGTCAGGCTAAAAGATAGAAGATATAGCAACACTCCCTTGCGGGTCAGGCTACTTGTCAGTCGATGTAGCAGCACTCCCTATCGAGTCAGGCTATTTGTCAGTTGATGCAGCAGCAATCCCTTACGAGTCTATAAGCTATAAGATAGTCGATGTAGCAACATTCCGCGCATGATTTACAGTAAAAAATAAAAAAAAATAAAAACAATTTATTAAAAAAATTAAAAATAAAAACATTTAATTAAAAAAAATAAAAATAAAAACATTGTTTATATTGTTAAAAACATTAAGAATGTTTTCAAAACATTCTGGTCAATTAAATTTGCGTTTTTGTGGTTTTTTTAAAAAACGATTTATTTGTATTTAAATTAATGGTTTTTAATTTGGTCCAACACGCAAATGTTGGACGAAAGTCAAAAATAATTAAAAGTGGCGTATGTTTTTCCGTAAGAATCACTTTTTTCCTTCCGTGCTTCCCAAAGACAACAAACTATAGATCTATAGGTACGCAGAAATCGCGATTTACGGAACCGATTTTATGCTAAAATTTTGGTTCTCGTTTTTTTAACTCATTTTTTAAGCAGCGTGGGGCAGACGTATTTTTGTAGAGTTTTTTTTTAGAAACATATATACACATAGATACTTTTTTAAAAGAAGAAGAGCTTATCTTGATATTTTCAAGACTTTTATGTATGGTTACTAAACTTTTTTATGGATTATTTTGCTCCTGAATATTTGGTTGATGTTCACACATCAAATTGTAGTCGAAGAATTGTCGATCCCCCTTTTTTTATTATTAAAATAATTTTCTACAATCATTTCCTATTTACATGCCAATTTTCAACGAAAAATAAATACCAGCAAATAGTTTAACTAATGTAGAACTTTTGGAACCTATTTTCGTTTTTTTGTTGTTGTTTTTTTCGTTAAGCGAAATACAGGGACGAAAAAAAAAAAAAAGGGGAGGGGCGCTCTCAAAAAAATTATTGCAATTTTTTATTTGGTTGATTTTTCTTATTAGTTTTAAATTAAAATGCAAAACATTAACAAAAGTGTCCTCGATTCTCTAACAGATAGTAAGTTAATTTCTTTTATTTCATAATAATATTATAATTAACTTATATTTGAAACAATATATAAAGATAAATATAAAAACTTATTGTTTTTTTATGTTACATATATTATAGTTATAAGTTACATAAATTAAGTTATATATATTATATGATTTAAAAATAGATCCATATTTCAGATTAAAACTGTTGCCTTTTAATTAATTGTTTACTGTTAGTAAAACTATGCTGCATTTTTGTCAACTGATACTAATAGTATCAGTTGACAAAAATTATTAAGACATACATATAAATAAGTATACACATCACATTATTTCATTAGACTAATGAAGTAATGTGATGTGTATATTTAATGATTAGTTTATTCTCAACAAAAAACCTGCTAATATTTTTAAAATATAATAAATAATATTATTATCGTATTTTATTATTTTCTGATTGTATACTTTATCATCTGTGGATAATTGTTTTAGTAATTATAAAAGCATACCTAATGTTTATTTCTTGTTTAGATCCTACACGACTTTTTGTGGATTTTTTACGATTTTGTAAGTATAAATCTCATAAATTTTAGGTTTATTTATAAACGAAACAAGTCAATCATTAAATACAAAAAGAAAATAGTATATAATAAGTATGCTTATTGTAATACATATACACAATAAGTATATTTTGTTGTACTTATTAACATTTACTTAAGTAAATGCTAATAAACAATAATAATATTTGCCTTTATTTAAAAATACTTATAAAGAATTAAGTTAGCGTTTTTGAGTTGTTGTATACTATCTTCATCTTTGTTTATTTTTGACATAACTTTTTAACCATTCTTAATCTTAAGTTATTATTTATAAAAAATTTTTTTTAATATTTTATTTGTTATTTTTAATTGTTTCTTTTAATTTTGTTAGTATAGTGGTTGCACCTTAAGCAGAACTGATCAGATGATTGATACTTTTGTAACTTACTGTTGACAATTTAAAAGTATTTTATGTCATTGTACAGTTTCTTTGTTATTTTTAGTTGAATCAACACATCCTAATACTGGTAAGTTTGTATAACATTTATATAATTAGTAAGTACATTTTAATCTGTGAATAAATTTCAAAGATTAGCAATTAAAAAGTCATCAATAACAGTATTTATTTTTTATTACAACTTTTTAACTTTAGTTCCATCTTCGACTGCAACGCATGGTAAGTTTAACAATTATTACCTTTTAATATATGTGTATATATTTTTATCAATTAAAACATGTATTCTTTACAATGGCTTCAGTGAAAACGGAAAAGCACAAATCCAGTACGAAGGCTAAAAAACTAAATATCGAAACGTTAGCAAAAAATTTAGAGGAAGATTCTAGCATCTTCCATTCTAGCAATTGCAGATTTTAATCACAACCTTTTTTACCTTTAGTTCAATGTGCTCTGCCTTCTGCTGGTAAATTTATGATTTAGAAATGTTTCTGAATGATTATTGAATTCATAATATTTCTATTTACTATTTACTTTCAGTACTAATCTATTTACGATTCGTTTTTATTTAGTGCTTACATATGGTGCCTATCGTCGGTATAGGTCCCAGCACCCTGGACCCACTAGCAATAGACCTTTTTTGCGATAGGTTTAGTTAGAAGGACAAGATAGTGAACCATTTACCTGGGCCTATCATCCTCCTAGGAAGAGTGCTGGGAGCTCCAGCAGAAGGCGAAACCGTAGAGGTCGTGGCAGCGGAAGAGGACTAGGCAGAGAAAATGAGCATGGCAGTGACCACATTCAAAATGGTGGAAGTTTTGTTGTTTATGGTGGGATCAACCATTACTGATAAGTGCCACCATTCTTGATTTTGTTTAAAATAAAAAATCAGCAATTTTGTTTTCCATTTTATCCCAATTTTTAACATTTGAATTGTTTATTTTAAAAATTTCACCCAAAATAATACAAAAACAATAAACCTAATAATATTCATAAGTTTTTGTGCCATTTAAATCAGTTCATTACTGTAGTTGTCAAAACCGTAATATAAATCCATTTGCATTTTTGTCTTTTTCTCTTCAGTGCTAAATTTTTCTTTCTCAAAGTGTCTATGTCCCGAATAAATATATTCCTAAACACGCTGATAAGCCCTGATATCGGGCAAAACAATCATTTGTTGGTTTATATATTTATTATATATAAAAATATTTCAAAGTAAAACTAAGATATGGGCTTCTCAATGAAACAGCAAACAGAAAATCACTCTAAATCTTTTAGCCCAAAGGCAGGAGGATTTAGGGGATACATAGGGGCAGGCTCTGGAAGCGATGGCCCCCCTTAAATGTTTTTTTTAATAATAACATTTTGTAAAAACGTAAGTAAATTTGGTATGCTGTTTAAAAGTGGCATAAAATTGTGTAGTCTAAATTCTTATTTTTGGGCTTCCCTGCTTAAAAATCGTTAAGCCTGTAAATCTGTAAACCTGTATATCGCCCCCTTTAATCGTTTGGATCGAACAATAAGAAAAAATTGCCTACCCCCCTCTGTACTCATCATCCCCCCCCCATTTTTTCTACTTGCTTTGTGGGCGTAGTTGCGTCACTTACTATACGTAAGGCGTATTTTTTTGATGGGGGAAATTAAAAACCTGCGTCCGCCCCTGTACATATATATATATATATATATATATATATATATATATATATATATATATATATATATATATATATATGATATATATATATATATATATATATATATATATATATATATATATGTATATATATATATATATATAGGTACGCAGAAATCGCGATTTACGGAACCGATTTTATGCTAAAATTTTGGTTCTCGTTTTTTTAACTCATTTTTTAAGCAGCGTGGGGCAGACGTATTTTTGTAGAGTTTTTTTTTTGAAACATATATACACATAGATACTTTTTTGAAAGAAGAAGAGCTTATCTTGATATTTTCAAGACTTTTATGTATGGTTACTAAACTTTTTTATGGATTATTTTGCTCCTGAATATTTGGTTGATGTTCACACATCAAATTGTAGTCGAAGAATTGTCGATCCCCCTTTTTTTATTATTAAAATAATTTTCTACAATCATTTCCTATTTACATGCCAATTTTCAACGAAAAATAAATACCAGCAAATAGTTTAACTAATGTAGAACTTTTGGAACCTATTTTCGTTTTTTCGTTGTTGTTTTTTTCGTTAAGCGAAATACAGGGACGGAAAAAAAAAAAAGGGGAGGGGCGCTCTCAAAAAAATTATTGCAATTTTTATTTGGTTGATTTTTGTTATTAGTTTTAAATTAAAATGCAAAACATTAACAAAAGTGTCCTCGATTCTCTAACAGATAGTAAGTTAATTTCTTTTATTTCATAATAATATTATAATTAACTTATATTTGAAACAATATATAAAGATAAATATAAAAACTTATTGTTTTTTTATGTTACATATATTATAGTTATAAGTTACATAAATTAAGTTATATATATTATATGATTTAAAAATAGATCCATATTTCAGATTAAAACTGTTGCCTTTTAATTAATTGTTTACTGTTAGTAAAACTATGCTGCATTTTTGTCAACTGATACTAATAGTATCAGTTGACAAAAATTATTAAGACATACATATAAATAAGTATACACATCACATTATTTCATTAGACTAATGAAGTAATGTGATGTGTATATTTAATGATTAGTTTATTCTCAACAAAAAACCTGCTAATATTTTTAAAATATAATAAATAATATTATTATCGTATTTTATTATTTTCTGATTGTATACTTTATCATCTGTGGATAATTGTTTTAGTAATTATAAAAGCATACCTAATGTTTATTTCTTGTTTAGATCCTACACGACTTTTTGTGGATTTTTTACGATTTTGTAAGTATAAATCTCATAAATTTTAGGTTTATTTATAAACGAAACAAGTCAATCATTAAATACAAAAAGAAAATAGTATATAATAAGTATGCTTATTGTAATACATATACACAATAAGTATATTTTGTTGTACTTATTAACATTTACTTAAGTAAATGCTAATAAACAATAATAATATTTGCCTTTATTTAAAAATACTTATAAAGAATTAAGTTAGCGTTTTTGAGTTGTTGTATACTATCTTCATCTTTGTTTATTTTTGACATAACTTTTTAACCATTCTTAATCTTAAGTTATTATTTATAAAAAATTTTTTTTAATATTTTATTTGTTATTTTTAATTGTTTCTTTTAATTTTGTTAGTATAGTGGTTGCACCTTAAGCAGAACTGATCAGATGATTGATACTTTTGTAACTTACTGTTGACAATTTAAAAGTATTTTATGTCATTGTACAGTTTCTTTGTTATTTTTAGTTGAATCAACACATCCTAATACTGGTAAGTTTGTATAACATTTATATAATTAGTAAGTACATTTTAATCTGTGAATAAATTTCAAAGATTAGCAATTAAAAAGTCATCAATAACAGTATTTATTTTTTATTACAACTTTTTAACTTTAGTTCCATCTTCATCTGCAACGCATGGTAAGTTTAACAATTATTACCTTTTAATATGTGTATATATTTTTATCAATTAAAACATGTATTCTTTACAATGGCTTCAGTGAAAACGGAAAAGCACAAATCCAGTACGAAGGCTAAAAAACTAAATATCGAAACGTTAGCAAAAAATTTAGAGGAAGATTCTAGCATCTTCCATTCTAGCAATTGCAGATTTTAATCACAACCTTTTTTACCTTTAGTTCAATGTGCTCTGCCTTCTGCTGGTAAATTTATGATTTAGAAATGTTTCTGAATGATTATTGAATTCATAATATTTCTATTTACTATTTACTTTCAGTACTAATCTATTTACGATTCGTTTTTATTTAGTGCTTACATATGGTGCCTATCGTCGGTATAGGTCCCAGCACCCTGGACCCACTAGCAATAGACCTTTTTTGCGATAGGTTTAGTTAGAAGGACAAGATAGTGAACCATTTACCTGGGCCTATCATCCTCCTAGGAAGAGTGCTGGGAGCTCCAGCAGAAGGCGAAATCGTAGAGGTCGTGGCAGCGGAAGAGGACTAGGCAGAGAAAATGAGCATGGCAGTGACCACATTCAAAATGGTGGAAGTTTTGTTGTTTATGGTGGGATCAACCATTACTGATAAGTGCCACCATTCTTGATTTTGTTTAAAATAAAAAATCAGCAATTTTGTTTTCCATTTTATCCCAATTTTTAACATTTGAATTGTTTATTTTAAAAACTTCACCCAAAATAATACAAAAACAATAAACCTAATAATATTCATAAGTTTTTGTGCCATTTAAATCAGTTCATTACTGTAGTTGTCAAAACCGTAATATAAATCCATTTGCATTTTTGTCTTTTTCTCTTCAGTGCTAAATTTTTCTTTCTCAAAGTGTCTATGTCCCGAATAAATATATTCCTAAACACGCTGATAAGCCCTGATATCGGGCAAAACAATCATTTGTTGGTTTATATATTTATTATATATATATATATATATATATATATATATATATATATATATATATATATATATATATATATATATAGGTACGCAGAAATCGCGATTTACGGAACCGATTTTATGCTAAAATTTTGGTTCTCGTTTTTTTAACTCATTTTTTAAGCAGCGTGGGGCAGACGTATTTTTGTAAAGTTTTTTTTTAGAAACATATATACACATAGATACTTTTTTGAAAGAAGAAGAGCTTATCTTGATATTTTCAAGACTTTTATGTATGGTTACTAAACTTTTTTATGGATTATTTTGCTCCTGAATATTTGGTTGATGTTCACACATCAAATTGTAGTCGAAGAATTGTCGATCCCCCTTTTTTTATTATTAAAATAATTTTCTACAATCATTTCCTATTTACATGCCAATTTTCAACGAAAAATAAATACCAGCAAATAGTTTAACTAATGTAGAACTTTTGGAACCTATTTTCGTTTTTTTGTTGTTGTTTTTTTCGTTAAGCGAAATACAGGGACGGAAAAAAAAAAAAAGGGGAGGGGCGCTCTCAAAAAAATTATTGCAATTTTTTATTTGGTTGATTTTTATTATTAGTTTTAAATTAAAATGCAAAACATTAACAAAAGTGTCCTCGATTCTCTAACAGATAGTAAGTTAATTTCTTTTATTTCATAATAATATTATAATTAACTTATATTTGAAACAATATATAAAGATAAATATAAAAACTTATTGTTTTTTTATGTTACATATATTATAGTTATAAGTTACATAAATTAAGTTATATATATTATATGATTTAAAAATAGATCCATATTTCAGATTAAAACTGTTGCCTTTTAATTAATTGTTTACTGTTAGTAAAACTATGCTGCATTTTTGTCAACTGATACTAATAGTATCAGTTGACAAAAATTATTAAGACATACATATAAATAAGTATACACATCACATTATTTCATTAGACTAATGAAGTAATGTGATGTGTATATTTAATGATTAGTTTATTCTCAACAAAAAACCTGCTAATATTTTTAAAATATAATAAATAATATTATTATCGTATTTTATTATTTTCTGATTGTATACTTTATCATCTGTGGATAATTGTTTTAGTAATTATAAAAGCATACCTAATGTTTATTTCTTGTTTAGATCCTACACGACTTTTTGTGGATTTTTTACGATTTTGTAAGTATAAATCTCATAAATTTTAGGTTTATTTATAAACGAAACAAGTCAATCATTAAATACAAAAAGAAAATAGTATATAATAAGTATGCTTATTGTAATACATATACACAATAAGTATATTTTGTTGTACTTATTAACATTTACTTAAGTAAATGCTAATAAACAATAATAATATTTGCCTTTATTTAAAAATACTTATAAAGAATTAAGTTAGCGTTTTTGAGTTGTTGTATACTATCTTCATCTTTGTTTATTTTTGACATAACTTTTTAACCATTCTTAATCTTAAGTTATTATTTATAAAAAATTTTTTTTAATATTTTATTTGTTATTTTTAATTGTTTCTTTTAATTTTGTTAGTATAGTGGTTGCACCTTAAGCAGAATTGATCAGATGATTGATACTTTTGTAACTTACTGTTGACAATTTAAAAGTATTTTATGTCATTGTACAGTTTCTTTGTTATTTTTAGTTGAATCAACACATCCTAATACTGGTAAGTTTGTATAACATTTATATAATTAGTAAGTACATTTTAATCTGTGAATAAATTTCAAAGATTAGCAATTAAAAAGTCATCAATAACAGTATTTATTTTTTATTACAACTTTTTAACTTTAGTTCCATCTTCATCTGCAACGCATGGTAAGTTTAACAATTATTACCTTTTAATATGTGTATATATTTTTATCAATTAAAACATGTATTCTTTACAATGGCTTCAGTGAAAACGGAAAAGCACAAATCCAGTACGAAGGCTAAAAAACTAAATATCGAAACGTTAGCAAAAAATTTAGAGGAAGATTCTAGCATCTTCCATTCTAGCAATTGCAGATTTTAATCACAACCTTTTTTACCTTTAGTTCAATGTGCTCTGCCTTCTGCTGGTAAATTTATGATTTAGAAATGTTTCTGAATGATTATTGAATTCATAATATTTCTATTTACTATTTACTTTCAGTACTAATCTATTTACGATTCGTTTTTATTTAGTGCTTACATATGGTGCCTATCGTCGGTATAGGTCCCAGCACCCTGGACCCACTAGCAATAGACCTTTTTTGCGATAGGTTTAGTTAGAAGGACAAGATAGTGAACCATTTACCTGGGCCTATCATCCTCCTAGGAAGAGTGCTGGGAGCTCCAGCAGAAGGCGAAATCGTAGAGGTCGTGGCAGCGGAAGAGGACTAGGCAGAGAAAATGAGCATGGCAGTGACCACATTCAAAATGGTGGAAGTTTTGTTGTTTATGGTGGGATCAACCATTACTGATAAGTGCCACCATTCTTGATTTTGTTTAAAATAAAAAATCAGCAATTTTCTTTTTCATTTTATCCCAATTTTTAACATTTGAATTGTTTATTTTAAAAACTTCACCCAAAATAATACAAAAACAATAAACCTAATAATATTCATAAGTTTTTGTGCCATTTAAATCAGTTCATTACTGTAGTTGTCAAAACCGTAATATAAATCCATTTGCATTTTTGTCTTTTTCTCTTCAGTGCTAAATTTTTCTTTCTCAAAGTGTCTATGTCCCGAATAAATATATTCCTAAACACGCTGATAAGCCCTGATATCGGGCAAAACAATCATTTGTTGGTTTATATATTTATTATATATATATAATATATATATATATATATATATATATATATATATATATATATATATATATATATATATATATATATATATATATAGGTACGCAGAAATCGCGATTTACGGAACCGATTTTATGCTAAAATTTTGGTTCTCGTTTTTTTAACTCATTTTTTAAGCAGCGTGGGGCAGACGTATTTTTGTAAAGTTTTTTTTTAGAAACATATATACACATAGATACTTTTTTGAAAGAAGAAGAGCTTATCTTGATATTTTCAAGACTTTTATGTATGGTTACTAAACTTTTTTATGGATTATTTTGCTCCTGAATATTTGGTTGATGTTCACACATCAAATTGTAGTCGAAGAATTGTCGATCCCCCTTTTTTTATTATTAAAATAATTTTCTACAATCATTTCCTATTTACATGCCAATTTTCAACGAAAAATAAATACCAGCAAATAGTTTAACTAATGTAGAACTTTTGGAACCTATTTTCGTTTTTTTGTTGTTGTTTTTTTCGTTAAGCGAAATACAGGGACGGAAAAAAAAAAAAGGGGAGGGGCGCTCTCAAAAAAATTATTGCAATTTTTTATTTGGTTGATTTTTATTATTAGTTTTAAATTAAAATGCAAAACATTAACAAAAGTGTCCTCGATTCTCTAACAGATAGTAAGTTAATTTCTTTTATTTCATAATAATATTATAATTAACTTATATTTGAAACAATATATAAAGATAAATATAAAAACTTATTGTTTTTTTATGTTACATATATTATAGTTATAAGTTACATAAATTAAGTTATATATATTATATGATTTAAAAATAGATCCATATTTCAGATTAAAACTGTTGCCTTTTAATTAATTGTTTACTGTTAGTAAAACTATGCTGCATTTTTGTCAACTGATACTAATAGTATCAGTTGACAAAAATTATTAAGACATACATATAAATAAGTATACACATCACATTATTTCATTAGACTAATGAAGTAATGTGATGTGTATATTTAATGATTAGTTTATTCTCAACAAAAAACCTGCTAATATTTTTAAAATATAATAAATAATATTATTATCGTATTTTATTATTTTCTGATTGTATACTTTATCATCTGTGGATAATTGTTTTAGTAATTATAAAAGCATACCTAATGTTTATTTCTTGTTTAGATCCTACACGACTTTTTGTGGATTTTTTACGATTTTGTAAGTATAAATCTCATAAATTTTAGGTTTATTTATAAACGAAACAAGTCAATCATTAAATACAAAAAGAAAATAGTATATAATAAGTATGCTTATTGTAATACATATACACAATAAGTATATTTTGTTGTACTTATTAACATTTACTTAAGTAAATGCTAATAAACAATAATAATATTTGCCTTTATTTAAAAATACTTATAAAGAATTAAGTTAGCGTTTTTGAGTTGTTGTATACTATCTTCATCTTTGTTTATTTTTGACATAACTTTTTAACCATTCTTAATCTTAAGTTATTATTTATAAAAAATTTTTTTTAATATTTTATTTGTTATTTTTAATTGTTTCTTTTAATTTTGTTAGTATAGTGGTTGCACCTTAAGCAGAACTGATCAGATGATTGATACTTTTGTAACTTACTGTTGACAATTTAAAAGTATTTTATGTCATTGTACAGTTTCTTTGTTATTTTTAGTTGAATCAACACATCCTAATACTGGTAAGTTTGTATAACATTTATATAATTAGTAAGTACATTTTAATCTGTGAATAAATTTCAAAGATTAGCAATTAAAAAGTCATCAATAACAGTATTTATTTTTTATTACAACTTTTTAACTTTAGTTCCATCTTCGACTGCAACGCATGGTAAGTTTAACAATTATTACCTTTTAATATATGTGTATATATTTTTATCAATTAAAACATGTATTCTTTACAATGGCTTCAGTGAAAACGGAAAAGCACAAATCCAGTACGAAGGCTAAAAAACTAAATATCGAAACGTTAGCAAAAAATTTAGAGGAAGATTCTAGCATCTTCCATTCTAGCAATTGCAGATTTTAATCACAACCTTTTTTACCTTTAGTTCAATGTGCTCTGCCTTCTGCTGGTAAATTTATGATTTAGAAATGTTTCTGAATGATTATTGAATTCATAATATTTCTATTTACTATTTACTTTCAGTACTAATCTATTTACGATTCGTTTTTATTTAGTGCTTACATATGGTGCCTATCGTCGGTATAGGTCCCAGCACCCTGGACCCACTAGCAATAGACCTTTTTTGCGATAGGTTTAGTTAGAAGGACAAGATAGTGAACCATTTACCTGGGCCTATCATCCTCCTAGGAAGAGTGCTGGGAGCTCCAGCAGAAGGCGAAACCGTAGAGGTCGTGGCAGCGGAAGAGGACTAGGCAGAGAAAATGAGCATGGCAGTGACCACATTCAAAATGGTGGAAGTTTTGTTGTTTATGGTGGGATCAACCATTACTGATAAGTGCCACCATTCTTGATTTTGTTTAAAATAAAAAATCAGCAATTTTATTTTCCATTTTATCCCAATTTTTAACATTTGAATTGTTTATTTTAAAAATTTCACCCAAAATAATACAAAAACAAAACAATAACAAAACAATAACAAAACATTGACAATTGTAACAGTTCCAACGAAATATATTTTAATCTTTTAAAAGTTTTGTATTAAAAGTAGTAAAGTTTAACATTAGATGATTTTATAGCCCATATTAAATGCAATGTTAAATTTATGTGTAATATTTCAAATGTCGATAAATGTGAAGTGTCTTTTGCATACTTATCTACTATTGTTGTTTTTGTTTATTTAATCTCTTTAATTTGTTTGACTTAAGTAACAGTTATTTGATCTTACACTAGTTTGGCTTACTTTTACGGTTCATAAAAATTATATTGGCATTATTGAGGTTGAAATACTAGTTTATGGTAACCATTACTTGTTTGTAGGTATGTATGAGTTTTTTTAATTTAAAAAAAATTTAAATAAAACTATAATATATTAACTCATTTTATATAATTTTAATAGAATTATGGGACTAATAAACAGTGGAGGTTTATTTACGGATGCAGTCAAAAAAGATTTAGCTGAAAACTTCACTTTGCATGGTGAAATGCATACACACTGTAAAAATGGACATGTAATCTTTTTATTTACCAATAACGGTGAGTCAATTGTTAATACTCTTACACAAGTAAATCAGTTATTTTGCTTAAAAACTAGAAAACATAATGTCTATAATGTTATAAACTTTGCAAAAAAATGGACTACAAATTATGTAAGGGATAGTTCAAAACTTATTGTATATTGTAATCAGCCCTTTGACCATGCAACAACCGTGTTAATGATGGCAGCAATGCAAAATAATCAGAGTAGTTCCATGATGACTGTTTCAGGGTTTCTGTTCTGTCTAATGAAGATATTGCTATTCTACCCCTAGTTATTGGTGAACCTTTTTTGCCTGTAAGTTCCATAACTATGTGACTAGAAAGCATGCATCTAGAGAAGAACAAATCCCAAAGAATGCAAAACTCATCTATAGGTTATCATGTTTATCTTCTCGGTTAGCTAACTCAATCAGAGAACACAGGATAAAAATAGCAAAAGTTCAATTGAAATATAATAGCATACCGTATAAGTTTAATATATTAAGAAAAAATATAAAAAAAAAGAAGATATTATTAATGCTTTGAGGGCAGAAGTTCGAGCACTAAAAAAGCAAATAAAACATATCATTACAGTAGGTTAATTCGCAGTTTTAAAGCGAAAACAAAGGCATTGCAAGTCAAAGAAAAACAAAACTTAATGCAAATAAAAGTAAAACATAATACTGATGGTATAGCAAATAAAATGCTTATTGCGCAATTAGAAAATGATATATTCCAGATAAAAGAGGGGAAAATTCCAAATGTTAATATGTCAGAAGATAATAAGAGTTAAATGAGGATGATCATTTATGGCATGTTATTAGCTAATGTTCCAACAGGTAATATTGGATTTTTAATTTCAAAAACTGACCAATACTTAGGTGTGAACATTACAGATAATCCTCATCGTTCCACTATTGAACAAATGGCTCGTGAGCTTAACAATATAGCAGTACTTCAAGCAGCAGAATGGGCTATGAGTAATTCTTATTTTACTCTTGGGTTTAATGCAACAACACAAGAAGGTGTTCATATCAACACCGTTCATCTAACATCTAAAAACAACTGTCAAGTCATTGCTCTGGACCAGTTACCAGGCGGAACAGTTGTTGCTTATGAAAACCGTACATGTGGTGCAGTGGATCATTTAGCTCTAGTTTATTCAAATTTTCACTCGCTTCCCTTTAATGTATGTCGTAGTACAATCATATCAAATATATCCAACACAATGTCTGACATAGTAGCGGTTAACCATCTAACCATTTCCAAAATTTGTAATACCTGGGGGAAGAATTTAAATGAGCTAAATTGTCATTTGCACCCTCTGGACACATTTGCCATTTCGAAGTCTTGAAATCTTTAGAAGTTGAGCGTTGCAATTTGTTTAGATCTGATTGTATGGCAGTCAAAATTGTGTTAGCAATGAACAAGTTGAGGTCTAAAGATGGCAAAGGTAATCCACAAGGTTTTGTTAATTTTTTAGATAATAACGAACTACCACGAGGTATTATTCCGCGGTATCGTGGAAACCGTCTGCACATTCTTTTTCATACTTGTTTCATTTTTATGAAGCACTTTACTGCTTTTCTACTTTATCTGACCACGGGAACAATAAAATGTTTCAGTTTGCTATCAATTCTGCGAGAAGCATTTTGTAATGCAACTGCTATAAAACAAATGGGAGAGCTGGCACTATTTAGTAAACTTCTCAGTGGACCATGAATGACTAAGTTTTATGTATCAGCTGATGATGCAAGTTTTGATCATGTCACTGGTATCCAGGTAGTAAAAGATGTTCTAAAAGAAATTACTAATTGCAAATCTAATCCAGCTACACTATTTTGTAGAGAGATGGATTTTTTTGAAACAACCCTTACCCCAAATATTTTACAATCTGTTACAACTTTATGCCCCATTAATAAACAACTTGTAAAAATGACTTCTGCTTGTCTTAATGCAGTGGAAGAAGTCTTGATTCGTCAATATAAGAGATATTTCTCCCTTTCTATTACAGCGGCACTAAAAAAGGAGACAGCTAGTGCAAGGCTTTACAATATAGATAGCGAAGAATTAATTGGTATGTTTAGTGATGCCAAGGGACGATGCCCTAATGCAACAATTTGTTATATATCTAGCAAATCTAGATCTAAAAAAAATCGAACGATCGATTATCTTGATACTCTGGAGGAGTTGTCTTGAGAAAAGGTAGTTAGATGGTCCATTTAAACGACACATAAAAAAAGAATAAGAACTCAACTACTGCATAATGAAATTCGAGCAGAGATTACTGGTCGACTCGGGTGTAAACGCCAAAAAAATGGACGAAAAACAAAAAAGAAAGTTAGAGCGTGAGCTGTGTGTTTTAACTACCAGTGAAATAGTGCATTTATATAAACACTTGTCTGCAAAGCAACTTGAGGATTTAGATGATGTTATGTCAGAGAGAATTGTTGGCAGAAAACTTGGTCACAAGTGGTATGATGCTGACTACCCCAAATCTGTCATTTATGAGGGTAGAGTAGAAAAGGTTCACAAGAGATTACAAGACAGAATATACACTATTTCTTACTGGAAACAAGATGAGACAGATATTGAAACTGTTGAATATAAGATGAAAAAAATACAGCTTGCTGCTGATGTTATAACAGGAGAGTTAATATTTTCTTAATATGAATATCAAAATAATTTAAATTCATCAAATCCAATATAGCAAGTTTTGTACCTTGCAAAAGGGGTACCGCAAGTTTTTTAGCTTGCAAATATAGTACCGCAAGTTTTGTAGCTTGCAAAAGGAGTACCGCAAGTATTGTAGCTTGCAAATTATTTTTGATAGACGGCTCTGGCTTCCCTTCACGTGGTGTCTATTGTTAGAAATGATTAATTTAGTTTCATTATTGGAATTTTAAGTAACATCATTTACTAAAAGCCAAGACACAACATTACGTTTTGTATTTTAAAACTATTTAAAATACAAGTTTTAAAATTGTGTTTATCTTTGGCGTTTTTTTAGGGTGGTTAATCCAGCCTGCATCTTATAATGTGGTAAAATGATTTCTCTCTTTTTAAATAAACACAGTTTCAAACAGTTTTCTAGTTTCTTAAAAAAAAAAAAACAAGGTTAGAGTTTACACCCAAACTTTCCGCTTCCCTAGAAAAATGGGTGGGGTTGTTTGGGCGTGACACACACCCCTCCCCTAGTTAATGTAGTAAAATAATTTTGTAATCTATTTTTTTCTTTTTTAAACAAACACACTTTAAAATTATTTTTCAAATTTCTTTAAAATTTTTTTATCAGGTCAGAAAGGGTGACGGGCGTTAGGCGTGGCACCGCCCTACCGCCTTTCTAATGTGGTAAAATATTATTGCATTCCAATTCTCTTCTTTTAAATAAATACAATTTAAATTTGTTTTAATTATTATATGAAAAAATCTTTTTTTAGGTTGGAGAAGTGTGGGTGTTGGGCGTAACACACGCCCCGCCCATAATGGTTATTTATACACCACTCATACATGCTGTAAAGTAAGAAAATATAGTTTATACTTTTTAACACAAAAGATAATCAGTGTTTTATAATTTGAAATATTTATAAGAATGTAACATTACATTAAGAGGGTGTTAGATCATAACGAAGACACCCATTATCAAAGATACACCACTAATATTTGAAAGTGTAATTTGAAGCACATTGTGACAATTTTGCTTGTATAAAGGTAACAAACTTTATCTAAAAAACACTTTTTCATGTTAAAAACTTGAATTTTTTTAGGGTTACGATGGTGTTTTAGTACCCCCTCTGGCCTTCTAGATACGCCTTATATTTGTAGACTAGTAAAAACTTGTAGCCTACTCTTACATCTATCTTTTGATACCAAGTTATAGGCAATTGGATAAGATTTGACGAAGTTATAACAATTTCAGTGGAAAAAAAATAATTTTTGGAACCAGTTTCTTCAACAAATCCATATATCAATAATATGCGACTAAAAACGTCATAACTTTTTTTCGAATTATTCGTTTTTGATAATTTTTTCATCTTTAAAATACTGTCTTGAAGGGCTTTCTAATGATATATAACATTCTAGCATATGCTCAATTTAAAAATTTCAGTCCACGTACCTAATATATATATTTATACATTTATACAGAACATAGAAATGATATAAATGTATACATACATATAAATATATGTATGTATATATTTATATATACAAATACATATGCTTACATACATATATATATATATATATATATAAATATATATATATATATATATTTATATGTAAGCATAATTATTTGTATATATAAGTATATACATACGTATATATATACATATATTTATATATATATATATATATATATATATATATACATTTATACAGAACATAGAAAATGATGGTTCTCTGAAAAAGAATGAACTAGTTTAATATAAACATAAACAATGTAGATATATAATTTTATTACGTGTATGATTTAATATTATTATTAATGTGGTTATAGTGTATTTAACACATGTTAAACGATTTAATATTGCAGACTAATACATTTATAATTGTTTGAACTTAAATGTATGACTAAATGAAAAAAAATATGACTAAATAAAAAAAAATATGACTAAATGAAAAAAAAATTCAATATAATATTCTGTCGGGTTTAGTTCTACTTATAAACTTTGTCGGACAACTCTAAACTATTATATATTTTAACATAAATGGAATCTCTACCTAAACAGTTTCATACAATGGCTTCAGTGAAAACGGAAAAGCACAAATCCAGTACGAAGGCTAAAAAGCTAAATATAGATATCGAAACGTTAGCAAAATACTTAGAGGAAGATGCTAGAAATGGAAATATTCAACACGCCCTAGATTTACTCAGTCAAAACA
>NC_088932.1:535000-560000 GCF_038396675.1 Hydra vulgaris | reverse complement strand
AGCTCTAATTGGTAAATAATAAAATGAACATAAACATGTAATTGTAGTTTGATAAAGTAAAGATAATTCTAGAATATTAAAGATACACTAACGATATGAATTATTTCATCCTGAAATAGTATTAAAAAATATATATATTGTAAAGAATATTTGATTGTCATTCTTTTTTGTTGTAATTTTTGGAGAGTTTACCTAAGCTTTTTTTTTGTCGGACACTGTATATTATTAGTATTAGTAATTGCTGTGAGCCAGTGAGTGGGGTATCAACACACTATGACAGCCGATTTGCTTAATTGCAACTCATCCAGCAATCAAGACCAGCTTTAAAACTGTAAACTGCTTATTTTTTAAGGTGGTACTACCAAAAAGCACTTTTAAGTGTAAATTTGAAATAAAACCAAATACTCATATTTTTCTGATAAGAAATTTATAAAAAATAAAATTTGAAATGAAATTTTTTTTCTTAAACTTTTTTGACATCCATAATGGCAGGTAAACTGCCTAACAAATGCCTAAAATTGAATAACTTTGTAGCATAATATCTTCCGTTATATAAATTTTCTCTATTCAACCCTTGTAGAATCATGCAGTATTATGTTTTATTCCGGCTGACAGATGGATTTTTAATTTAAGGACTTATTTTAAATTTTTACAAATTATTGAAAACATGCTTGAAATTCTAAGTAGTTTCACTTAAAATGTGAACTGATTTTTTTGATTTAAAGATATTGAACATGAATTTTAAAAATCTGTTAACCAAATTTATTGAGTATACTGAGTATACCCAGAAAATTCCATTTAAAAATCATTAGCCAATACAATAATATTACGTTTCAAAGTTACCATAGTATTACAAAAATCAAAATTTGTAAACAACACGTTTAAAGTTTCTTTCAAGTAAAATCTTGTTTAATGTTCACAAGAAATATATGACTGATTAGTTTCATTTGACTTTAATTTATCACTGAACCCTTTGGCTACTGATCTTAACTTTTTTCTTTGCTTTATACAGTCTTTTGCTGACTTTCGCTTCATTTGGTTCACACAAGAATTGTCAAACTGACTAGATGTCATCACTGTTATACACCCAGTCAAATTGAACTCTTTTAAAACATCCAAACTACCTTTACTACCATCCTTTGGAACTCTGGACCATATAATGGCATTCAACGACTCATTCAGATTTTTTGTCTTAACCTGAAGACATTTAGATAGCCTTTAGATAGATTGTCTTGTAAGCTTTTATAAATTGACATTAGCAGGTTTTTAATCCATACTGGAATTGAATTTGATAGTATATACTGCTTTGCTTTACAACAATACCTGCACCAGCTTTCAGAATCACGAGGACAAAACTGATGTCGCTCATCTTGATTTGGAATATCAGTAAAGTGGATAAGAATGGCAAATATAGACTTCTTCATAGCATAAGTATTATCAATGTTCCTTCTAACAGCGTTGCCTTTGTAGTTCTGCATCAAATTTATTATCTTATCTGTCAGACTATTTCTACCAGACAATGGTGTTTTAGTACCACTGTATAATTTTACTAAACTTCGTAATCTGGTACCCATACGCTTTTGAACATGCCCAATACATTCAAGTTTTATTGGAATTACTCCTTGTTCAATGTACGGTTTTGATTTTACAACATCTAAAAATGAGCTTGTGTCACCATCTCCAAGGTACTCTTTATAAATTAAGTTTTGATGTGAAATGGACCGATGGAATGTGTCAACAGCCACTGATGATTCCATGGAACCTGAAGACCTATCATGGTTTATTTGACAATTTTGGTCTACCTTCCACTGCTCGTATGCTAATCTGTTTTCTTTACCTATCCACATTTTGCAACCGTAACATTGTCTTGACTTGACTTCAACATCAACACATTAACACCTGTTATGGCTGTAACAATGCCATGCAAAAAAGAATAACCACGTTGTTGCCATGAGCCATCAACAGAAACCTGAGTGCACCGAATATTATTTACATTTTAAGTATAAGGAGCTTGTATAGCTGCCTTTTTTATGCTAGTTGTTGCAATTTTTTATAGGCATTTTTAACCTGAAAGTCTATGCTGTAAAATGCCCCTTTAGCTAAAGAATGAATGTTCATAACTGACATGAATGTCTTCATCATATCCGCAGCCAATTTCTCGAAAAGCAATAACAGCTCGAGTGTTTGTTTTCTTTAAATTGGTTCCTTGAATTAGTTTTTGTTTTTTATTCTGGAGAGGTATTGAAATTTTTAAGAAAACTACATTTTCCATTGCAACATTGTAGTGATAAATTATGTGAAAGTCCTTTTCTTTAATTAGGATAATCACTAAGCTTTATGTTGCAAAAACAATCTGGGTATGAAGAGACTGAGCAATATTTTCCAAAATGAAAATGAATAAAGATGAAATAATTTGATACATTAGAACTATCGTTTTGAATGTTGGAAGATAACTTTCTTTCGCAGGAACTAGAGGGTTGATTAACATTTGAGGTTTTACAAGATACTCTATTTGGTATAACACAGTTCCATTTTCTTTGTTTTTTTTCTAGAAAAGTTTTTTTGTTGCTAACTCTATATTTTTGATTTGGGTTTTCTTTTCCTCCTGAACTCATTTTTATAAATACTAAATAAAAAGCTAAAGTTATTGAATCATATTAAAAATGTATATCTCACATTATTTGATATATTACAACAAAACTTACAACAACTATTTAAATTTGAATAAGTCACACAACAATGTGCTTTTAAAGTATAGCTCAACTCTTTTATTTTTTATACAACAAATGTGCTTTTAAAGCACACTTTACAACAAATGTGCTTTTAAAGTATAGCTCAACAGTTTACGAATATAAAAAGAGGCCTAGCATAGCTTAAGCATAAATTTTAGGGCCTAAATTATGTTTTTTTTTTTGTTTTGCTAAGGCGTTGCTAAGGTCAATAATTTTTATTACCTCTGGTAAAATTCACTTTTTGAATGTTTAATGTAATTAACAAATACAAGATGGTTATATCAAATGTAAAAGGATAAAATTTGAAGAAAAATGAGTCTAAAAACTAAATTTTGACATTTTACTTCAGAATCAATATTTTTTTAGTACTCTACCACCTTAACAATCTTGCCTGGCATACTATGCAATAAATTGGTCAATTTATTAAATATGATGTTTTCACAATATGGTTGCTCAGTAATTTCTTTTACATATTTATAGCTGTGACCTCTTTCAGTTTTTTATATATTAACTTTTTTTATTGTTTCCAAATCGTTATAACTATCATATAAGTATATATGTATATACATATACCATAACCATCATATAAATATATATGTATATACATTTGAATATGTTTATATAAATATAAAAATATGTATATATTTACTTAGAAAATATATCTTATATATTTTCTAAGTAAATATATATATATATATATATAAATATATATATATGTATATATATATATATATATTATATAAATATATATATATATATATATATATATATATATATATATATTTGTAACATTTACTTGTATATGTATATACAAATATATATATGTGTGTGTATATATATATATATGTATATATATATATGTTTATATATATATATACATTTATATATATATATATATATGTATATTAGGGATATGACTTTTTTGCAACCTACTAGGCCTGTATCGTAATTCAATGAACTTTTATGTAAAAAGAACGAATAGATGTTTCATTTTGACATATTTTGAAAAAAGGTCACCCCAAAACCAAAAAATCGAATTTTCAATAGGTACACTTTTGTACAGTTATTGAATATTAAAGGCTGAAGATGTTGTAAGAGTCATACTCCTGTTGTTATTTTATTTATTTATGCAACATGTACTGTGATATAACAAAAAACATTATGTGATATATAATTATACAAGTATTACAAAATTAACAGTATCAAAGCGTCTAGTACAACAATATACATAACTGTCTGTGTCTATAGGCCTACTGTGTTTAGTACATGGGTCACATGATGCTCACGTCTCATAAAGAGTCTAGCGCTTATTACTTAGAATGAATCGAAGTTGCAGTTTGTCTTTCTTTCTGCAGGAAGCATACAGGTCTTGCATCACCTTGATTGCACGTTCAGCTACCTGATTACTTCGTGGTATGTCGATGACGGATGGCTCTTTCTTCCAGTGATTTTTGAATGACTGCAATGCCTTTTTGTAAGGCTTCAATACATCAGATAAATTCTTGAAGTCATTGTCATTGTACTTTTGACTACTAAACCAATGTTCTGCCCACTCATATGAAATGAACCTGCAAACCTTCTCCAAATTCTTTCTCGCTTCAGGCATAAGAATGAACGCCAGAATGGCGAGAATGGCTCTTGAGTTCCATCTGGCATTGCTCATATTAGGAATGTTCTGAAAGTGAATCAGAGGGAAGTTTCTTTGTTCTTCATAGAACCTAAACACTCTTGTTAAATGGTACAAAAACTTCATATCGTCTCTCCACCCTGATTTATCAAGAATTTCTACAGTTCCATTCACAAACTTATCCTTCAGTTCATCATACTTATTCAACAGTTCAGACACAAATGGGTATTCAATGTTTGGAGATATGGTATCACCCCCAAGTTCTTCGTCCATCACCAGACGGAGAATCCTGTCTAGTACGTGATGCTGACAACCGATAAATTGTGGTATTGTGACACCCTTTAATTTAAACATACGTTGCAACTTCACAACAACTCCATTTCTCTTCCCAGTATTGACGTTTGTTGTATCAGTAATGATCATCTTAATTGAATTCCACAAATTGTATTCATCAATAAGTTTGGCAATTTTTTCAGCAACAGTTTCAGCTTTGCCATCTTTTAAACGCAGTGCATCAAGTTTCACGTCAGTTCTTTCATTCTGAAGTACAACTACCTGATATTCCTTATCATCTTTTCGTTTGCCGTCAAAGTGTAAGGACCACTGTTCCATTTTAAGTTGTTGTATCATTTCTTTTTTTAATTTACCTGCCTCTTTGAATATGGACTTGTAAATTGCTGATTGACTTGGAGTTGGAATATCAATACCTTGTTGTGATAATACATTGCATATTTTAGCAGCTTTCTTTGTGGAAACTCCACTTGATGTAACCATACTTACAGCAAATTTACTTTTGTAGTGCTTTCTAGTTTTTTTCTGAGTGTCCTCATCATCGTCTTTATCACCGTTGTCGTCTTCATCATCTTCACTCTTACTTTTGCAGTTTCCAGATTCAGTACCACTGTCTGTGGTAGACAGGACTTGTGATGTGGAAGGTATTGCTGTTCCAGACTGGACTTTCCTTCTCTTGGAAGGGTGAATGGTTTCTTTACTTGCCACTTGTCCTGTTGAGTACCCCACCTGTCCTTTACTTTCTTTTTGTAGGTGGTATAGACGTTTATCTTCCGAGGATAACCACTGGCCATTCACTTTCGTGATGTCAAATAATGCATTGAGAACATCATATTTTCCACGCTTGACACATTCATCATAGACCTTCAGCACCTTCATAAGCTTTGCTCTTATCACTTGATCAGACACACGTGGAAAATTCAGTTTATTGTCCCACAATTTTGTAATTTCCTTAGAAATTTGGTCTATTCGTTCTTTTCTTCCTTTAACATATGCTCCGAGAAACTGGTATCTTCCTACGATCTGCAATTGAAGTGGTATTCTGGATTTTTCATCGAGTGAATGTTCTTCTACAGCCACGCTTCCTCTTCTTCTGTGTGACTCTTGAAATCTCACCAAATTTTTAGTCCAAGTCTTCTTGTTCTTTGTTACTGTGGTATGACTTTTCTTGTGAGACATCATATAATATTGTTACGACTTTACGGATAGCTGAGCGTAAATATCCGTTTAATAAAGTCGTTTAATTAATAAAATACTTTAACTGTATAGTAATCCAATTATAGTTCGATAATCCAGTCAATGTTGATAACAGTTCGATAATCCAGTCCGTATCCTAACGATAATGCTACAACTACTTATACTTCGTACACTTACAGCGTCTTTAGTTCGCTACAGTAGTTCCTTATTAGCTCAGTTACACGCAGAGTACTTCATAGAACTATTCACATTATCAACACTGAGCTCTGACAGCAGCTCGCTTATATAATTATTTAGAGCTTCCAGAATGTTCTACTAAGTTCTATAATCTTCTACAGTCTGTTACAGTCGTCTATATCACCGTGGTAACACAATGACGTCATCACATAACAATTCCAAGTATTTGCCGGCACACGGCCGTTTCGTTGCCATGGTAACGTGTGGCGTTATATTTATAAATTCATAACAAAATAATGAAATAAATAGAATTAAGCTGAGAATTAAGCTTAAGATTAAAACATCGGTCAAAAATGAATGTATAAAAATGGTAAATCAAATTTTTATTTTGGGGGTGACCTTTTTTTGTTGCAGAAAGCTATTTGGGCCTTTTTTCATGATTTTAGGTAAAAGTTCATCGATTTATGATACAGGAAACATTTTATTTGAAAAAAAATTAAAAAGTCATATCCCTAATGTATATATATATATATAAATAGATATAGATATATATATATATATATATATATATATATATATATATACACTTATATATGCTTATATAAAACCTATTTATTTGTATATATATATATATATATATACATATATATATATATATATATATATATATATATATATATATATATATATATATATTGTATATATAGATAAAATATATGCAGATATATATATATATATATATATATATATATATATTTGTTTATATATATATTATATTATACTATATATATAGATAAAATATATGCAGATATATATATATATATATATATATATATATATAAATATATATATATATATATATATATATACATATATAAATATATATACGTGTATATATATTTATATATCATATATCATATATATGTGATATATATATATATATATATATATATATATATATATATATATATATATATATATATATATATATATATATATATATATATATACATTTATATATGAGCCTGGATGAGCCTAAAACCGACGCTGCTATATTTTTATACTTTAGGTCGACAGATTAAAATTTTTTCATAACTATTATTACTTTTTAGGAAAAGGTGAAGCTTTTATCACAGCAGGCTAATCTTTGTGGCACAACTTTAAATGTCGTGTAAGGGCACTTTGAAATTTACCATCTTCACAAAATGGACATGGCCTGTGATTTTTCTTTTTAGATTGTATATTCTTTTTAATAACAAAACTAGTTTCATTGGTTTTATTATTAGAGTTAATTGACTCAATGTCAGCATACACTAAAGGTAAAACTGGAATCCTAAAAAGGTGCAAAAGGAAAAAAAAAATTTAAATCCAACCCTAAATGCATTATTGCTACTAAAGTAAGTGACACTCAATAAATAAACTGCTTGTAATAAATTTTGCCAAGACTTTAACTAAGTATTATAAGCATTATCTACAAATAACATCAAGTTATTTCAACGCTAATTTTTACTAACGTTGAAAATAACCTTTTTTCCTAAAACAACAGTTTTCTCGAGTCCATCATTGTGCAAAAAAACAAATTTAGAAAAATAATGTAAACTAAAACGGCGAAAGATGTTTCTTTATTAATTTTATTTAAACTCTGACTTAATTTATTGTACGTAAGCAAGAAGATTTATACAAAAAAAAAAAAAAATTTCCTAATTTAACTTTGAAAAGTTGACTTGAATACTTTGAAAATCTGACTTGAATACTTGAATAGATTATTACTTATATTAATACCTAGGTCCCGTTCCTGTTTTAATTTCATTTAATTTGATGATTATTCCATCGTGGGTTGTTATACATAAGCGGGTAGCTTGATTTATTTGGTCAATTATCTTTTTTGATTTGGTACTGTCCACCTTCATAATTTTCCACTTTTCGTAATTTAATTTCGTGCTCCAATTTTTTGTCCATACAACTATTTTAGTGAGATCATCTTGTAATATTTCATTATCTTTCTGGTTTTTAATTACAGCAATTAACTTACTGTCATCTGCAAATAGCATGCAGGTATTGTGAACTAGTTCAAGCATGCCATTAATAAATAAGTTAAATAGAAGTGGCGATAAAACTTCGCCTGGTACACAACTTAAAACTGAAAGCCATTTAGATACTTCATTATTAATTACAACCCTTTGTTGCTTTTCGAGAGAAAGCTGTGTAGCCTATCTAAAGATTTTTTCACTTTCAAAAATGAACTAGATTTTTTTTACAACTCTTCATATAGAAATTAATTATATAGAAAGTTAAAAACAAGTTTTTTTTAAATTGAAACAGGTTTTTTTAATTCATTAAAAAGTTTTTACAAAAAAAATTATACTTCGTCTTCTTCAACCTTTATTTTTTTCATTTCGATCATTTCTTTGTCTGCCAAATCTTGAGCAGCTCATTTCAAGTTTTGATTAATATTTCTATATTGAAAAAAGTTTTCATATTTTTTATTTAAATGGAATAACAAGTGAACCTGAATTCAAAGATGAACAAACCAATTCTCAAGTCAAACATAATATTTTTAAACCAACCAAAGATGTGTATCCTGAAAATACAACTATAACAGGTCCTACTAACAGTGGAAAACCTACCATGGCGAGGGAATAATTACAATACGGTAAATTTCCTGATGCTGAAATGTTATTTGTTAAACAAATAAGAGAACCTAGCGAATCTCAATACAAAACATGGCGTGATAATATTAATTTAACTAAAAATAGTTTAGAAGCTTATGACATATTAACAGTAAATAGTACAGAAAATTTAGATTTAATTATACAGCGAGCTTTTAGTTTCTCAAAAAATAAATATGGTATTCAAAACAGTGATCATATATTATTAAAAACTATACTCTTGTTTAATGATGTAAGCGCTATTTGTTTAAAAAAGTCAACAATATACTAGCGCATGTTCTAGCGGATCACATCACGGAGTGGGTACCATTACAGTCTTTCATTTGGTTCCTTCTAAATCGAGTCAATGTTGGAACAATTTAGTATCTCATTACAAATGCATTATTTCTTTTGACGACAATAGCGAAATTGAAAAAATATTTAAAATTGATTTTCCTTCTGCAGGTAATATGCATCACGTCAAAGGCGATTTGTTAAATAAAGAAACATCTTATCATCAGGATCATTTGGCTTTATTTAAAAGAAAACTGCTCGATAGCACGCTTAAGAACTCAGATTACAAGTAAAGAACAAAAAGGTATTTATCCCAGTAGACGCTCAAGGTAAATTAGCCCCAAGATTATAAAGACATGAGCGTTAACAAAAAAATTGTTAGTTTTCAATCGTTTCCTTATATCAAAGCGCAAAATTTGAAAAATTATTATTATCTGAAATCTCATCATAACAATTATAATCAAGAGAAGGAGAATATACCCAACGAAGAAGATAAAAACAATATAAATAACGAAAAAGAAATTCTGATAAAGAAAAGAAAATGGAATGAAAGCGAAAGAGCTACACTTTTTCTTGAAGAAATAAAAGAAGAAAACGTTATGGATTGTGGGAATCTTCAGGTAGCGGAAGAGAATCCAGTTCAGATTCTGAATGATTGGGAAAGCGAAGAATTTTTACGCATTTTACAAAATGATTACGAAATATGCAATCAAACAAACATACATATTGTCAAAAAGAATTGTACTATCAAAATAATTTGTATTTTTATGAAACATGAAAAGATATTGACCTTACGATTTAAATGATTCTCCTTTATTAACATTGCGAAAAGTGTTATCCCAAAATGCTTATGATATGGGTATTTATATTAATTTATTGCAATTGGATGAACAAGAAAACACAAAAACAGTCCCTCAATCTAATAAAACAAAGTAAATAGATATGTCTCAACTCATCGAAAGATATCATTTACCAATGTCTCTTATTTATGCAGACCTCACCAATATTGAAAATCAAATTGCAGGCGAAGTCAGCTTTCAACAAACTTTAAATAGTTTACCACCTCTAGATACTTTGCTTAACAGCGATTTGGCTACTAGTTTAATAAGTGATCAAGAAAAATGGAAAACTTACCTCAACGTTGAAGGTGACTCTTGCTTTTAAAACCATTTTAAATTTAAATAAACAAAGAATTTAACAATCAAGTGGATCAAAGAAATATAAATGAATCATTAAGAATGATGAGAAATTTAAAAAAATTCCCTACTCAAAATAATACTCTAGATACACACCTCCTTCGTGTATTCAACCTACGTTAAACGCTTTACCGTGCACTGCCACTTTAAACACGATTCAATCGCCTCATTAAAAAATTGACGTTTTGACACCTCTAAGTATATTTTTAATTATTAGCAAAATACCCAATACAGCTAAGGTTTTACAAGAACTTTAAAAAAATGAACAAGTTTAAAAATTTCCCAATTTAGGTAAACAATTACTTGATATGTGTAAACATCAAGTCAATTATCAGTTTGGGTCTAATCAAATTTCTTTACGCGTTTATAAACCGTGAAACGAAAGGGCTACTTTGAATAATTTAAAAATATATTTATCCAATGTTGTAGATGTGGACGAATCTTTAGCTAATATTATTAATAACGTAAACAACTTTGATTTAAAAAAAAAAACGATCCAAAAAAATATTCTTTTTACGCTTACGAATTTTTAACTTTACTCACCTCTTCTTACTCTATAGGCAACATGAGAATAGTAGCCGATTATTATCAAATAAAACAACTCACTTTTGCCAAAATATGGAATTTTATTATAAAATACAACATTCCCTTTTGCAATGAAACTAAATTAACAGCTGAAGGTGTTTATGCTCGTACGTTATCTAGTGTTTCTTACACAGTTATGACTTCTGGTTTTTTAGAAAGCGAACCTTTATCCGATAAACGTTTTGCAGGAGGAACAGCTTTTGATATATTATTAGAAACAAAAGACATTATTAATCAAAAATGTATAGAATATGGTGAAATGTTCAAATTCGATATATTAAAAGAATATATTCAAAATAATAGTTATTTATTATCAGATAAAAACATTTATAATCCAATGACAGATAATTATGACATGAACGCTGTATCTAGCAGAGCTATTGGTGAAAGTAAGCTCTACTTGACATTTAAAACTTTTTTTAAAAATATTCCAATGTTACCTTTAAGAGGTGTAACAAGCAGCCATTTTAAAAGAAGATGTAGAACAACTTGCGTCAAAGGGGTTTATCCTCTTTTTTATAAAATATTCAATCTAATTCAAATTTCAACACTGAAAATACTATAAAAAAAAAGCTTTACTTGAAATGTTGATGATAATTGGTACAATGTATAATTCTCAACTTGTTCGTTTAAATTCTCTTTTATTATCTTATAAGTAAACGCATTTTTTTTCACCTTTTGTATTTTCTACTAAATAAAATTTTTCAAAACCAATTTTTTTAAATTTAGCTTCGAATTGTCGTTAGTTTTTTGTTCCAATAAATGAGTTTCCATTTTTTTATAAAAAACATTCAGAAAAAAAAAATTTTTTTTACATTTGTTTTTAAATGATATAATAAACGTTTCAAAACATCACGGTCAAGTGTAATCATTGTATTATAACATTCGAATTGTTTTATAATAATTTCGTTATCAAGTTGACCTGGTAAATTTCTAAAACAATTTCCTGCTCTATAAGTATTAAAACCGTTAATATAATTGGAAACGAGTAATTTATAATTAAGGAACACCTTTAGCTCTATTTTTATATTCATTTTCTTGATCATCATTAACGTTATGTATACTATAACATTTAGGCCCTATAGCAAAAGTTTGTGCTATGCAGTGAGGCGAACCAATTTCATTTTGAAAAGAATCGTTTTCTTTTGCATACTGATCAGATAAAAATGGATGATTTTTAAGATATTTGGAATAATGCATCAATGGGTTTCAATTGTAGAATTATGAATCCATTGGTAAACTTGAAAACAAAAAATTTCGTTATTGACATCTTTTTTTTGTGATAAAAAATAACCTGAATCAGTGTTTGTTACCACTAAATGTTTTTTTGGCACCATGACTTTGCAAAATTTCACCAAATTCCCATCTAAATCGTCCAACATTTAATTTAGCATAATATAAAATTTGTGACGCTACAATACGTAAAGATTTATTTTAAATATTACATATTTTAGAAGTAGATACAATAAGAGCACTTTTAAAAATTTTCGCATCAGATTTTAAAAGTTCAAAAATATCTTTTATTTTTTCCATTGTGAAATAAAATACTTATTATTTCCATTGTGAAATAAAATACTTATTATTTCCATTGTGAAATAAAATACTTTTAGTTTTGATATTAGATATGGTGCTAAAAATAAATTCTTTAAAATAGTCGTCGTACTTGAATTGCTCAGTTTTATAAAAATCTAAAAATTCATACGTTTCATGAGAACCTAATTTTATAACAAGTTTTATTGTTTGTCTTTTTTTTTTACTTTCTTTTTCTACCATGGGCGAAAAATCTACCACCTTATCTTGATATTTGGGTTCCATAGTAATCTGACAATGGACTAGAGCACTATTAGAAAATCCGTGAGATTAACACGATGATATTTTTTAATAACGTCTTCTATAGTAAGACATTCAAGATCAAACGAGTATTTTATTTGAAACAGTAATGTTTAAGTCGCGTGCCTCCGTATTTTTATCTATAAAAAATAAAAAAACTTTTATGTTACTGTTTAAACCCAATTCTTTCATTTTAGGTTCAAAATAATCAGTATCAATTGCATATCTTTAAGAACCGTTGGTTAACATGCCACCGCGAACACTTTTTTCAATCATCAGTTGATGTTCAGCTGAAGGGGATACCTAATTTGAATTAAACTTATTGTTGAATTGATTTTACTAGCATAACTAGCATATACTTAGATGACTTAATATATAAAATTTTGTAAAATTTTGAATTGTTCTATCATCAAAATCAATCATGACAGAAGCCAAAACAACTCTATTCAGACTGTATAAATATGTAACAAAGATTTTAAAGTTTTTAAATTTAAAAATTTTTATAATTTTGTAACTGGCGTTGGCTTCCTTTATTTATTTGGTTTCGTCTTGCAAATTCTTAGACTTTTTTAAATCGTTTTGTGCAAATAATTCAAAAGACGGTGTTTCTGTATACTCGATATTAAAAAGCTCATCACTGATTTGTGAATATAAAATAAGAGTCTTTTTTATAAAACAATTTTTAAATTTATCGTTATTAAATACTCGTTTAATTTGTGGATAAAAAGGAAGCAAATAATGACACATGCTATTGATAATTCGATTTTGAGCTCGTTTAGACAACATGTTACTTGCTTGATCTAAAGAACAGTTCAATATTTTCATAGTATCTACAAATTTTATTTGTTTTCCTATACATATAATATTGACTTTGCTTACATTTTTAGCAATGACAAAAATATCTTAATTGGTACAATATTTCATAAAAGCATTATAGGGCTTTTTCAAATTCTGCAGCATGGTTATATAAAGGCAAGTCCCGTGCTTTTTTAATCCTTCAACAATTTTTATACGGTTATCAAAAGCAGCATTGTGTGCAAAAATAAGACAAGAAAGATGGTTACTACTATGTCCCAAATTTTTATTGCAATTATCATGAGGTAACCCATAAACTTGTCCTGAAACATGATTATAACCAACAACTAAATAGTCTTCAAAAGAATTAAGCAAACCGTGACATTTAAACATGATTTTTTCCCTTATTTCGGCATTTTGAGCCAATTCACTTAATTTTTGACTATTTTCATATTGATCATTTGTATTGACCAACATTCAATGAAACCACAATTTATCATAAGGTTGTTTGAATCTGGATATGAGATGTAAAAAGTAACAGAATCAATGACTCCAGAAACATGTAGGTATTTGAAATCAATATTGACTGTGGTAATACATTTTTTTAAAAATTTGAATAATAAATACGGATCACCTGTTATGATATCAATGGAATCATTTTCAAACCACATTGCAATTTTATCTTCGCTCATGATAAGTTGAGCTAGACATTTCATATAATCTACAAGTTCAAATGAAGTGATTCGTACAAAATCACTTAATAACCCATTAGCAACATGAAAGTGTTCAAATTCCTTCTCCATTTACAACAAATGTAAAACAAGTAAAAATTTCAAACAAATCCTTTTTTATTCTTTCAGCTGGTGTTGCTAATAATTAATTTTGTATTCTGGGAGATAACATGAAAAATTCCAATTTGCTAATTCTTTTAAATATAAAATGAACCACTTGAATTAGTTGATCATTATAAAATTTAAATTCATTGTGATTTAAAGCTTCCAATTTATTAGGTGTTAAAGTTTTGTTAAAGCTATCAGAATAACGAACTTTATCTACAGGATACCGACAAATGGCACATAAAAGATTTTCTTCTTCCCATATTAACATTTTTACACGAAAAGTTATATTCAAGTTGTGAAACCGAGGACGTAAGACTTCATAAGTAAAACGGACTAAAGTACCTGCCAGCATTATTATATCATAAACTCTTAATTCCATTTTGAGTTTTTCAATATTTTCATCGTTTTCGTTTAATTTTTCTCATAAAATTTGTGGATGTTTTTTTTGTAGTAAAGAAACACTCTCTTTAAAATACTCGGGTAAACATGTTAAAGGATTTTTTGTAAACTTTCAATTGTATTTTCTTAATAAAAAACCCATTGTGTAGTAACTTCACCTTGATCATCTTAATCAAAACATTCTCTTTCCAATTTTTCGTTGATACATTGTAAGACTATACTGTGACAATAATAACGAAGTTCCAATAATGGTTTTACAGTAGATGTAGGTTCACTCGAACTTTGATTGATATTTGTTTCACAATCAAAAGTAATAAAAAAACAAAATAAATTTCTACTTGCACTCTTATAACTTTATAACAACATATAACCATATAACCACAAGGCTCAGTATGAAGAATGAGAATATTTCATCGGCATCTTCTTCTCTAAAAACTTTTTTATTTAATAAAATCGAAGCTTTATATTTTTGATAATATAAATGTTTTTGTTTAAATTTTTATTATTTTTTGTCAATATTTGCAAATTTTTTTATTCATTTTTTTGTTGTTTTAGTGACGATATTTACGTTGTCTTTTATAAATTTTAGATTTTTTAACCGCTTGAACACAATCGTCCATATCCATTGTCCTATTATTTCCTGATTAGTTGAAAGTTCTTATTTTCATTATTGAACTTTCTTTTAAATTGCTCAAACTTTTTACTTTAAAGTTACATAATCGAATCAAACGCCAATTACTATCGTTTTCTAAAATATTGAGAGCAAAGCGAATATAGTTATCTTTAATTTATTGTAAATTTACTAGACCTTCTAGTGGTTTGATAAAAGAAACTGGTGAATCGTAACATCTTTTCACTACTTTACAATAACCATCATCAACTGATTTAGCTCAAAATGATGTAGTATTAAAACAAATTAAAAATTTTTGAAACAAATATAAAAAAGACGTAGCTTTTTTCATTTCAATTTTAAAACCATATTGAGTTTTTTAATTAATATGAGTAAATATTTCATCTGGACTTTAAATTAGTTCTTCCAATTCTTTTTCATCAACAATATCTTTATCTCTTTAACCATCTTTGATAAAATAAAATGGTCTCTATATACACTATTATTTTAAAACTTTTCTTCGCTCTCTTCTTCTCAAAATTTCATTTTTTATAACTAAAAAAAATTACAATTAAAATTTATATTTATATAATAAATAAACTATTTAATAGTTTTTTAATATACATTGCGATAAAAAACTTATAACACGGTGTTCTTTTAAGTAATTCTTTGTTTTTTTGATAACGTTTTAAACACTTTCTGGCCACATGCACTCAACATCCTTAAAATAGCTTCTGTAATCACATACAGCTTAAACAGTAAGAGGAAAATATTGCTTATAGCAAAAATAAAATTGTGAGTTAGTTAATGGCAACGAATACGGATATGGGTGCCATTGATGCATCCAAAGCTTGTGTCATTCAAAATTTACTTTTAAACTCTGAAACTTAATTTCACATTTCAACTTGATTTCTTGGAAGAAATAGATACTTTGGCCCAAGATACTTTGATATTGCCTTACAAACTGAAATTATAACGGCAGTGTACACTGCAATTCCAAAAGTATTTGCAGTCATTCCCAAAGATCCAGTATCTTTTAAGTGATATAAAGTAAAAGCTACTTTTTTATCTGCTACTAGAGCTCTAGAGTTAGGCGAAAAAGGGTCAGGAGATAAATAAGGGCTTAACTCTGAAACCAAATTCATAAAAAGAAACCGTAAAAACCTTAAATTTGTTTTCCATACACCAATGGGAGCAGCACTAATTATTATATTATGCCACCATAAATCATTTCTGCCAGTTTTAAACCAGCAACAACGAGTTTTTCTTTTAATGCGCCTCTCTCTTGCTTGTTTCATCTTTTGGAATGATTGTATCGTTTTCGTAAAAGTAAAATATTTAAATAATTATCAAATTTAAATTTGTAAAGCTTATATAAAACTATTAGGCTTTTAAGAAGCATTATTTGTGTTATAACACCAGTTAAACATATTTTTAAAATGCAATATGTTTTTTGTCAATTTCCGCCATCTTTGAAGTTATTATTTTACCGATAAAGAGGCTAGCCCTGCTAGAAAAAGCCAGGCTGACCTCGATATCATTTTTAATTTTTTGGCAAAAATTTATATAAATGCAATTTTAAAACTGGCTTGTTTTCCGGGCTAGCTCGGCAAACGGGCTAGAGCTTGTCCAAATAAACAGGCTCTTAAATATAGCTTTTTATTTTGAAAAAAAAAAATCTTTAGTGGAATCAAAGTCCTATATATGCATATGTCCCCAATGGTTATGCATTTTTCAAATTCTTTAGATCAAAAACCATCGCCATTGAATTTAGAAAACGAAATGTGAAGATAATGAAAACTATGGACGATTTTGTAGAAGATATGTCGATCGATAATGACCCTTATTTATTTGAAATGGAAATTGAAACATTTGACGAAATACCAATGGGCATTGATATTCTTATAGATAAATTCAAATAATTTTGACTTAGATGATTTTTATATAAATTTTGATTTTGAAAAGGGCAATATTTTTGATTTATTAGGTAATATAAAATATTTAAAACGTAAATTGTTGTTTTAACTATATTTTTATTTAAAAATTAATTTTTTTTAAATAAAATTTTTGTATAGTTAGTATAACAATGTCTAACAAAATAAACTGTTACTATTGTGATATTTCGGTTAATGTAGATCAATTATTACTACACCAGCAAGACTGTTTTATGGATAAGTTTAAAACCTATGCTTGTTTTGGTTGTGGAAAAGGAGTTTATAATTTAAAGCGCACGAATATGAACTCGATATCAAGAAACCTGAAGTTTTAACTACAACATTGTATTATTTTTGCACCAATCACCTAGGTTTTCAATCGTGTGAAGAGAATTATAAATACTCTTATTGATATAGGTAATATTTTTTGTTTGTTCTTTGTCCAACAGGTGAACAAATTTTGAAATTAAAGCAAGAAATTCCTAGTCGAGATTATCAAATTATTGAGTTTGGATGAAATGGATCTTAGAATATTATCAAATGAAGTATTTTTTACGTTACCTAGTTATACAACTGAAGGTTACTTGTTTCAAATGAAAATATACGGCTGTGAAACATCAGTTAATGCATTGGCTACTTACTTTCAAATACTTTCATCACCACAAGATCATAAGTTTCCACAAAAATCCCTTACACATCATAGGAGTTGATGGAACCAAATTGAGCCGTTTCAATATTTGCTTTGACATTGAAGAATTACTAAAGAAGACCTGTATTAATATCTTTAATAAAAATCCTTTCTGACACATACCATCTGATAACCTCTAAATTACTCTAAATTACCTAACTACACTAGCAGAAACTCCAACAGATTCCTATTTGCTCAATCACTACTAACTATCAGTTACCTTTATTCAAAAATACCTATGTATACTTTGTGATGGTGTCAGTGACCTCTACCTCTCATAAAACATTGGCAGCTCCGCTGCCTTTTCAACACATAAATGATCAGTTCTTTTTTCTGGGTTCCTTGCCAACTTTTACTCGAGTAAATTTATTTATTTTTAAATTTTTTCTATTGTTAAACTATCTATTGTTATACTATCTATTGTTGTACTATATATCTATTGTTATTAAAAATCTGTTGTTAAACAATTTTATCGATTGTTTAACAATGATCATTGTTTACCAATAGATAAAATTGTACAATTCATTATTTGTAATACTATATATATATATATATATATATATATATATATATATATATATATATATATATATATATATATATATATATATATATATTTATATTTATATATATATATATATATATATACATATATATATATATATATATATATATATATATATATACTATATATATATATATATATATATATATATATATATATATATATATATATATATATATATATATATATATATATTTATATATACATAGGTTTTATTATATCTAGTAATATTATATGTATGATACTTATGTAAATGTAAATGCTTTTTTGAGCGTGTTTGACACGGTTCTCTTGGCAGCCATTGCAACCAAGATAATAGCGAGAGAGAGTTTAAGCACTTTTTTTATGAGAAAGGTCAACGAAAGTTTATGCAAATATCTAACTTATTCAAACTTTAAATTATGTAATGTTAAAACATACTTATTGTGTCAAGTTTAAAATTTTTCTATCTTTTGAAAATTGCAATGCTGCAAAATCTCCTTAAGATTTGATTTATAGCACTTGTTTCCGTTATATAAAGTCTTTTTATTTTTATATAGTTTTAAAACTTTCGCTAAACAATGTCTGCGTAGTCGAATGGTTAGTTCGCTGGGTTCTTAATGCGGAGACCGTGGTCCGCTTCCTACCACCGGCGATTTTTTTAATTTTTCATCGAAACTTTTTCGGTTTTTCTAAAATATAAAATAAAACTCATTTGAATGAAAAAGTTCTTTTGAAAAGAAGAAACTTGTTTTGTATTGCACTTTAACTAACAAAAAAAACAAGCTGATTATTCGAACATGCCACTCAAACCTTTTTTAAAACAGTAAGGGGTTTTAAAAAATATGTTTTTATTAAAAACATAAGTGAAAATTTTATTTTTATTTTTAGAATAAACTAATATATTTAAAATCAATAAAAAGTTAAAAAATACCTTATATTAAGGTAATAGGAAAATTTAAACTTTGACAGCAATTTCGCCACGCTCCCGTTAAACATTCTAAACCGAATGCGCTACAATAACAGAATTTAAATAACTATCAAAACAGTTTTATATTTCTTACCATATTTGTAATATCATAACAGTATTATATTTTACAATATTATATTATAAATTTCTGAAATTCTAATATCATCATTATAAATTATATAACTATTGAATACACTTTTTATTAAAAATAGTATGTATCTTTTAAATTTTAAATTGTTTTTAAAGTTACCATAGTTTAATTTTTAATATTTTTCTTACACATTTCTTTTTTTTTAAGTGATGTATTAAAATTGTATTTTCACAGGATTTTAATTTTATAGAAGCTAAAGTTGTTTTAATTCTTTTTTATTGTTTTTAAATAATTTCATGTTCATTTAATGTTATATTCAATTGTGTTTTATGTGAATCTAAAAACTTAATATGGTGTTTTGTCTAGAAATAATGTTCAGGTTGGATTTTATAAAGTTAAATTTACTTTTAAAGAGTCTTTAATATACTCCTTAAAAATTTATATTGCTTTTTCTTTGCTTTTTTCAGTTTCCATTTCAACAATTATTTTTTACAAAATGTTTAAATTAAATAACACTATATTGTTTGTTACTTTAACTTTAGTGCCACAGCTTATCACATATTGTTGGTTTAATTTTTAATTTCTCTTCATTGTTAAAACTGTTTTAGTAAAAATTTAATATTTTCTGTTATGATTTTAGTATTCTATTTACAGTACTTTTGCACTTAATTATACGTATTTGCCTTTGTAATACTGTCTCTAATACCTTCCGAAATGTTAGCAAATGATACTTTCCGAAACGTTAGGATATGAAGACCAATAAAAGCTACGGTTAAATTTGATACTGATAGAGCATGTATTATTGAGCCAGCTTACTAATGTTACAAGCCAACAAAAAGAAGCTAATGACTTTGAAATGTTGTTTTTTGCTGCAGGTGATAGAAGTCCGAGTAATGCTAGTGTATTTCAAAACCCAGGTGATGCAGATGTTTAGTATACACAGACATACGGAAATGATGGTATAATACATACAACGCCACCAACTAGAGCTTAACATTTAGGATACTACAGTGGTGTTAATGAATCAAAGACCTTATTTGAAGAAAAGTTCATTCCGTAAACGCCATGGAAAATCTACAACCAAAACATCTGCATCACCTGGGCTTTGAAATACACCAGCGTTAATAGGACTATAATCACCTGCAGCAAAAAACAACATTTCAAAGTCACAAGCTTCTCTTTGTTAACTAATGATATTAGTATCTGGCTCATATATGCTCTACCAGTATCAAATTAAACCGTAGCTTTCGTTGATCTCCATTTGCCAACATTTCGGATTCACATACAATTTCATGAGGATAAATTTCCATACCTTTCCATGGTATAGTAAAGATGATCTTGCATTTGATATAATGTTTTAATTTAAGGTATTTGTTTATAATGCTTATCATTTGAAAGAATGTCATGGTTTTTGGCTCTTATTGGATTACCACTATAATTTTCCATGAATAAAGAATTTCCTCAAAGTTGTGAATAAACTAATGAATTTCCTTAAACTAATAAATTTCTTAAAAGATAAAGTTGCTCTTTCGCTCGCTTCTGAATGAAAATTATCCAATAAAATAGGTGATTCAGGCGGACGTTTGGAACCTGCAGGGGCATGAGGTCTCATATCAACTGCACTGCCTCCCCTTCTTTTGTTAAGTGCATAGTATGCCTCTTGCATATCTCTTAGAATTTTTCCAAATTCACGAACTGTTGCCATCCTTCAAAACAATTAGGTCTGAATATTATACCGGTATCGGATTTTACACCTCTTTTTAAAAAAGTTACCTTTTTTTTGACGTTTATCTAACCATTCAATAGGCATTTTACCCTATTTTATATAGGGTAAAAACAAAAGATAGTAACAAAATTTCTTGCAGTTCTTGTTTAATGCAGTTCTTGCCTAATTTCTGGTCCAAGCAGTAAATTCGCGCCCAATGGCCATAAACGATAGCTAGCCGCGCGCGCATTTGCTGCTTGGACCAGAAGTTGGGCCAGAACTGCATTGGACCCAGATAAGAAAAGACAGAAAAGGCGGTCTTTTTTTTTTGGTCTGATAGTATATTGTTGTTAGTTGTTTCGGGTGATTATATTGCTGAACGTTGCGGTATATAAAATAGGGTAAAAACAAAAGATAGTGATAAAATGCCCATTGATAAAATTGCCGTTGACCATTTAGATAATTATATTATTCAAGAAGAAAAGTTTCAATTTTATAATGGCGACAAAAAGAGATTTTAGACAAATTTTAGACAAAATGTTCACCAATTTAGTAGAACGGCGTGAAATTATAAACCTAAGAACTCATGCTCCAACTTGAGGAAGCGACCAGCTGGATCACTATTTTTATTTGATAGCTTTCATTCAGATAATCCTAAATAAGAAGCAGTAAATACGAGAGCTACCCTTTCCTAAAGCAATTCTGTGGTATTGGGAAATAATAGTGGGGATCCATTCAGAGTTAAAAATCACATTTATTATTTGAATGGGATAAATCATCATCAGTACATATAAAAACCTATCCGCAATTTGATTATGTCAGTGGTTCTACTTTTACTACAAAGTTAAACTTCCAAACATACGAAGAAAACTTGCCGAATTGTTAATTACAATTCGGCAAGTTTTGATCAACCTGGACAGGAAGGCAAAGGATTTTTTAATGGAGAAAAATTATTATTATCAAATACAAACAGAAGGATTACTAACTATGGTTAACAATGACTGGGATAATTATCCTGCAGATCATGGACGCATGAGAAATATTAGTTATAATAATGATGTTGTTGGATTTCACAACCAAAAATTTTTACCTTACCCAACATCGCAATCTCAGCATTATTTTGAAAATAACATTATAAAGCCTATATTATTTTGGCCTAACAAAATTAAATGTGATGAAAATGTTATACCGACTAATTCCAAAATCAAATCCGATTTTTGTTTAATAAGCATTCTTGATTTGCATGTGTAATTATTTCAAATTTTTCTTGTAGGCATAATATGCATTTTTTTGGAAATATTATTATATGCTGGCGCTGTTTTGAGGATAAACCAATTCAGTATAAAATCATCAATATATTTTCCTTTTAATTCCCATATATATTTTGAAAGCATGGTGTCTTTTGAATACTTTTTATATTTGAAAGATTGCTAATCATTGGCAAAACGTTTTTTCCATTCACCCTCTGTTATGCCAATATATTGTTTATCAGGTACATTCTTGGAGAAAACAACACATTTATATACCATATTTTTTGATAAACAACTTCCACTCATTGGACAATTGTTTTTTTGTTTACAATTACAGTTTTCTGTAGTTTTTTCATTTAAGATTTCTTATTTGTTTAACAAAGTATTATTGTGACCTTTTATAATTCTTTCTATATTTTTTATGCAACTGTAGCTAACTTTAATTGTATTTCGATTAAAAGTTTTATGTAATTTATTAGAGGAGGGGAAATGCTTATTGACCAATTTTAAAAATACTTTTACTATGTTAGTGGAAACAATTTTGCTAAATGGGTGGTTGAACCAAATAACATTTTTAGTTCTTTTTCGTTTTTTTGTATTTTTTTTTCAGGGTCGAATTTTAGTTCAAAATTTCCAATACCACTTTTTTAAAGGGCATCTTCAAATATTCGTTTTGAGGAATTGATTACATTTTCAAGGGAGGAGTTTTGGTTTGGTCTGTTATTAATTGAAATTCGGGATTTGTTTTTGAATTTGGGGTGGATGATTTGAGTTAATATTAATATACAATAATTCATCGCTTGGGTTTTTGAAAGGCTTATATGAATTTTCAGAGAGGTTAAATGTGACATCAAGAAAATTCACAATTTTTAAATTTATGTTTATTTTGATTTAAAAGCCAATATTTTAAAAAAATTTTATAACATTTTTTCTAGTTTTATTGAGCTGTGGACCGGATTTTCTACGCATTACTATTAAACCATCGTCGCGATAAAGGTCTAAATCTTTTATATTGATTGTTTTACTTAGCTAATCTAAAATAAGTAGTCCAACAAGTTCACAAATTTCTGCTTCGTCATATCTTCCCATTGTTACATCAAAGCAGTCATGTATGTAAAATAAAGTAAGGTTTTTCTACAATGTTTTATTATACGGATTGTGTCATCAGGAATAACTGTGTGGGTTTTTTCAAATCCAATTGTCTTATCTAAAACATCTGCGATTATTGAGGGGTAAAAATCATTAATGTCAAATTGAATATATGTACAGTCATTTTTATTTACAATTATGGAGAACTAATTTATAACATTAGCGGAATTTTTCCACTGTTGCAAATCTATTTGTTTCTAAGAATATTATTAATTTTGTCCAATTTGATTTTGGTTACATGTCCAATCTCACTTTTGTAGGTGATCAATAACCTACACGGAAGTTTGTTATAAAAATTTGGTTTATGGTTTTTTAGTGATACGAAGGCTTGGGCAGGGGCAGATGATTCGATTCTGTTATCAAGGTGTTTTTTTTTAGCGATACTTTGCGCTACTAAACTAATTGCAATTTCTAAATTTTTAGGGGCTTTTTATAAGAACTAGTAATATTGTCGCGTAAAGTTTTTTCGTAGTTTTCTGTTGTATGTTGGTAAATGTTATTTGTTTTATCAGCAAAAACCAAAATATTAGGGTTTGATTTGATTTTTTCTAACACCTAACTTTAATTCTGTTTAAAATTCGTTTTTTATAGGGTGAAACTTTATTGTTTTAATTAAATGCAATAGGTTTTCAAAATTTTCAAAATCGGGTATGAAAGGTGCGATATTTTTTGTTTTAAATCCATAATTATCATTATCTTGGTTATTATTAAATACATCATCTGTGTTTGTATTTGGTTTTAGGAAAAAATGGGCTTTCCAACGAATTCTATTAATAAAACAATTTTAACAATTGGTTTTTTGTAAACAAAAAAACTATTGTCCAACTATTGAAGTTGTTTGTCAAAAAATATAGTATATAAATGTGTTGTTTCCTCCAAGAATATGTACCTGATAAACAATATATTGGCATAACAGAAGCTTAATGGAAAAAAAGTTTTGCCAATGATCAGCAATCTTTCAAATATAAAATGTATTCAAAAGATACCATGCTGTTAAAATATATATGGGAATTAAAAGGAAAAAATATTGATGATTTTATATTGAATTGGTACATCCTTAAAACAGCGCCTGCATATAACATTATTTCCAAAAAATGCATACTATGCCTACAAGAAAAATTTGAAATAGTTACACATGCAAATCAAGAATGCTTATTAAACGAAAAATCGGAATTAATTTCTAAATGTAGGCACGAAAATAAGTTTCTCCTAAAAAACTATAAAAGTAAATGAGTTTAAATAGTATTTACATTAAATACCCTTTTTTAAAAAACGTTTTAACAGTAGTTACGACATTTGCGATTTTCTCTAAATTAATTTTTGGTATAAATTGAAGTTTTATTTATTTGATAATTTAATTCTAATGAATCTTTGTTGATGAAACACAGTGTAAAATGAAAATTTTTTTGTGATTTTACACTTATATATAACTGTGCAGGGTTAGAATTT
>NC_088932.1:487500-530000 GCF_038396675.1 Hydra vulgaris | reverse complement strand
TGCCTAAATACTGTGCGGAGGAGGTTGATAACTATTAAAAGATTTGCCATAAAACCTTCTAAAAAACCATTACTTACAGATGCTATTAAGAAGAAGTGTCTTTTGAAGGCAAAGGAATGCAAAATGTGGACTAAAGAAAAATGGAAAAGGATAAGATAAAATGTAGTTGTTAAATTTACAGTTATTTTATTTATTATGTTCATATAATCAAACTATTTTGAAAAACTGAAGATATTAAATTAAAGAGACTTGATAATTGTTAACTTGTTTATTTATTGATGGCAGGTCAAATTGCACTTTAAGGAGCACTCTACCCAGTTATTGGCATGGCGAACTCTGATACTTATGTTGAGATTTTGCAAACATATTTAATTCCAGAAATGTCAAAAGTGTTTCCAAATGGAAACGGAACATTGCAGCAGGATTTAGCCACATGACATACATCCAAAATGAGTCAAGAAATTCACGGTAGAAATTAACATTAAAACACTTAAATAGCCTAACAACTCCCCAGATCTCAATTCAATTGAGAATCTGTTGGCAATTTAAAAAAAAAAGACTGCGATAACATGACTGTCTAACTAAAACTAAGGTTCCCACCACTATCCTTCAGACTTAGTTTGATGACCCGGAAATCCAAAAAATTTTAAAAAGTTGGTAGAATAATGTGCAGAAAGTCATAGCAGCACTGAGGACACTCTAAATATTAGTGTATAAGTTTTTATTATATTGGAGAAAAAAAAACTTAAAAAGTCCTGGGATTTTATTGTTTTTGATTTTGATGCAATTAATTTGCACAATATTGTAATATATATATATATATATATATATATATATATATATATTATATATATATATATATATATATATATATATATATATATATATATATATATATATATATATATATATAAGTAAAGCAAAAATATGCAGTAAGCAAAAAAATAAATTTCGCAAGCAAATTTTTAAAAGTTTTTTCATTTTAACTTACCCGTTCACTCATGCTTTTTAAAAACTGTAAATAGTTTAAATGTACATCAAAGAGTACTACTATTATGAAGATTTTTACATGTACTTGCGCATGATTTTACCAAAGGATTATTGTTTTAAAGAACACTAAAAGCGCACCGGTGTTATATTGGAAGCAAAATATATATTGGCACAGAAATTTTATTTAGTATTTTTTGAACTTTTGTGGAAAAAAAATAAAATTTAAGAAGTCAAAAACTATATTTAAATATAAAAAAAAAAGTTTTTTAAAAGTCTAAAACTGTATTTACATATATAACTCCTAAGATATTTGCATATGTAACACATAAAATATATATGTAACTCATGAGTTTTGATTAATTGAATAAAATTGATTAACTTATAGCAAAATGTGCGTTGTTTAAAAAAAAACTTGGACAATTTCTAAAAGAAAATTTCTTGTAGATTTGGTAAATAATGGTAAGACCGACAGAGAATAACAAGCAGACTGGAATTCCTATTCAACATTATAAAAAAGTGTAGTTTTAATGGAACTTCAACTGATATAGCAGAAAGAGGCCGTAAATGAAAAACATCTGCTGCCATTGATAGAAATATTATTTTACAAGTCAAGCAAAAAATTTGGCGAAAACAAGGCGAGGTATACAAATTGAGTAGTATGACATGACCAGTAAAACACGGTGGTGAAAATGTCAAGGTGTGGAGATCGATGGCATGGTGAGGAGCTGACAAGTTGAATTGAAATCAACAATGAACGCCAATTCGTATATTGACATTTTAAAGCAAAATTTGAAACCCTCTACTCGTAAGTTTAGTTTCCGAAATAACTTCGTCTTTCAACAAGACAATAGCCCAAAACATTCTGCCATAACAACAAATGAATATGTTCAAAAGAATGATATTTAATGTGATGAAACGGCCTGCCCAGTCCCCTGACCTTAATCCTATTGAGCATTTGTGGTAACTTCTACACCAAAAAATTGGAGATTAAGCTTACAGAAGAAAAATTGATCTAAAACAGCCATAGTTGAAGCAAGGAGAAAATAACTCCAGTAGAAACCAAATTTGTAGTGGAATCCATGCCTCGACGTCTGCAAGCAGTTATTCTAGCAAAGGGCCGCCCAACTAAATATTGAAAACTAATTTTTTTTATCTAAATTTGGAAATTTTTCTTATTTGTGCCATTATTTTTTTGGCGAGAAAATATTTGAGAAGTATAAGTACAGTTGATATTTCTAAGTCATATGAACTTATGTTTGATAATTTTTAAATTCAATGCCTCAATATAATGCTATTTCTTAATGATTAATAGTTATTACAATCTTCTAAAATAATTCAATGATCATCTTCTGTGCTTTATGCTACTCTATTTACCTCTTCTGTGTAAATTTCATGTAAATGGGATCTTATGACATTCATTTTTCTAATATAATCTCTATTTTTAAATAAACAATCTTTGTAATTTTCGTGTGTTATATATTTTTCAACAACACTTTTTTTAACTCTCTTACATTTTTTCTTTACTACTCCGTTTGCTTTGAATAAATACAACTTGGATCTGAGTCCTACAAATTCTTCAATTTGTGCTCCTTTTGCTTCATCTTTAAACATTCCTATTACTTTCTTATTAGCACCAACTTTAAAACCTACCTTTTTAATTGCAGGATGATTTTTATCAAATTCACTTGTATCAAATTTGCTTTTAATACCATTAGCTATATCTGCATAAATGTATTCTGTTTTTATTTCCTATGCTAAAGAATCTGTATCTGGGAATAATAGTTTTGCTCGATCAGAATTTTTACTCTTTATCATCATAGTGAGATTCATACATTAGTGTTTTGCTTAAATCTATTATACACATACCCAAGTAAATTGGTTTGTTATATTCTAGTTTTGTTCTTTTCATATGTATCGCTATTAAGTTTTCATCAAATATTGTTCCACTTTCAAATTTAGATTTCGATGCTAATTTAATAGCTATATTTCTGCCTGTTACTAATCTAATATCAACTCTGTTTTCAATATTTTCCAAATACTGTATTATTCATTAGTTTAAAAAAGTCTTTTTCGAAATTATTAGTTGCTTTTGCCTTTAGATCTGTATTTAGTTTAATGTATTTAATTAACCCCGCTCTTTCTTGAAACTTTATACCTCAATGACTTTTAGTAATCTTTAATCCTAATCTTTCATGCAATTTAAAATTTTCATAATGACTAGAATAATTTTTCTTATTATTTAAATTAGGAACTATTTTTTCAACACCATCAATGGTTATTCTTTTAAGTGCAAGTGGATAATTATTAGGATCATCATGTAGATATTCAGGGTAATCTAAATAGACTTCCAGTATACATGGAATTGATTTCCATTTCATCAACTCATCTTCATCCATATATTTAAAATGATATGTAGGTAGTGGTTTACTCATTGCCCACCAATATAAATTATAAGGATCTAGATACTGTATATATGTCGATTGTTTGTTTTGATCATACTTATCACCCATATACTTATTATTAGATGTACCTGATCTATTAGATATCATACTAATACCTCCGCATGTTCCTTTCTTTATCACCAGTATAATATCATAATCACTCAGCAATTCTAATTTTATTTTTGTTATCTTCAAAGCTGCACCCCAAGTTAATTATGGTGCTGTATAGTATCAAGCAGGGTCTGAATCATAATTTGTAATACAAAGATCTCTAAAATTTTCAAAGACGTCATCTAATAAAAGCACATTTGAAATATTGTACAAATCATGATAATCTCTAAATGCTTTGCAATTAAACTCTTTCCATACAATTTGGGCATGTGAGTAATCATCATCACTTATATCTTCAGCGTTTAATTTTGAAAAGAATGATTCTTTTGTGTTAATTGTGTCTCATTAAATCTAATAATAAAATCAACCCAATCATATGAATATACCCTTTTTCTTAGTAACTAATCTAATTTTTTACCAGAATATAATTTTCCTATATTTTTGCACTGGTCTTCTGCTAAATTCTTTGATAATTCATCTAAACTATCATCCATAAATCTTTAACTAAGAAACGAATTTCACGCTTAATTTCAACTTTCTTACCCTCTTTAATAAACTCACCAACTTTAATTTCTATAAAAAAGCTTATATACTTTTCTTCATTGTTTGATATGCAACTCGACTTTCTTCCTAATAATTTCTTTATAAATAAGTGACAATCATATCCAGATAAATTGTAAAATAGTACTGGAAAGAATCTTGGAATTTTATAATTAAAATTACCATCTTGATGAGCAGCACCTCAATATTTTCCAGTTATATGACAGCACAGTGTTATAAAATGGATTCTAACCTTGACTTTCTGACCCGAGAAAACCCTTTTGTGGAATGATAGCCCACACTATGGGGATCACTTGGATATAAGTATTAAAATCAGATTACAACGTCCTGGCAAGTTATTGACAGGGCCGTACCGAACGACAAAGACGTGGGGTGGGGGGGGGGATGAAAATGAAAAAAACAAATTTTACCGACAAGATTTTTTTTTTTTTTTTTTTTTTTAAGAAACCAAATTTCAGTTTTAACCGACATAAACCATAATTTTGAGTTTTCCGTCAAAAACCGACAGAATATAGTACAAAATATAGGTTATTCCAATAAATATGAACTAGGGAAACAAAAAGACATATTCTGAGAGTTTATCGTGTATCTAAAATGAAAACTATGCTTTAAAATAAATATTCTAATACAAGAAAAAATCATTTTAAAATGGCTCTTTTCACAAACAATGTTTACTATTAAAGTCCACAAGGCAGCATTGCAACTTTTTACTGTATTCAGGATGATGGTTAGGTCGTTTGTACCTTTGCCAATGCACTTGAAAGTTGTGATGCATTGCCTCTGTTGCTTGTTCTGAGTAAAGTCCGAGAGCTTGGCCGTGTTTGTCAATGAAATCTTTCACATGAAAAAATACAGCATGAACCTTGGGTGTCACAGAAACATTTTACAGTGCCACATAAGCCACTCTGAAAGCTTCAATTTTTTGTACATAACTTGGATCAAGAACGCATCCAAAACAGGCAGACACTACTGCATTGAATTTTCGAAATACATCAACTAATGGTATTGCAGCATAGCATGAGTGTTTCTCGACAATAGATTGAAGAAGATCAATATTTTTTAGCAGCTTCCTGCACTCATTTCCTGCAAAATGCCCTTCATGATAAGGCTGTTGTTTAATGTGCAGTGAATCAGTCCAAAGAGTTCCTTGAGGGAAAACTTTTAGTAGGGCAGCAAAGAGATGATTAAAAACACCAATAAGGAGATGCAACTTCATTGGTGGTATGAAGTCCAAACACCAGGTGCAGGGGTGTGCACTTGAGTGTGCTTGGAGACCACAAATTATATTTGCCAGTTTTAGGTCACAGGACAAAACAAAATCTTGGTCTCTCATATTGATCAATTCGAAAATTTGAGACACATTTGAGTAGTTTTCTTGCAGGTCTTCAGAGACAGCAATAATAAGTTGCCGCTTAACTCCAGTTTCCTTGAAAAACTTGTTTGTGTAATTGAGTTTTGCTGGGAGAGTGATAGGTTCACGATTTAATTCAATAATTCCAAGGCTTACTTTCAGGAATCCTCCCCCACCGTCAATTCCAACTTTCACAATATGATTGTTTGATGTGCTTCTCATAGAAATGAGTTCATTTTTAAGCTCTTTGAAGTCCTTGCAATGAATGACAGTCCTTCCACATCCAGCATGATCTTTAATCAATGAACTCGTGAAATGGTGAGAAAGCTGCTTACTAACTGCATCAAATTTTACAGCATAGTTTTTCTCAACAATATGTTGTGAAGTTGACTGATTAATTGTAGCAGCTAGTCTCTTGATGCCATTGTTTGAAAGCCCTGTGTTTGCCTGAACTTGAACAAGTTCTTTTATACTAGTTGATGGGTTTGGAGGAAATAGTTTTCTAGCTGATGAGGAACCTAAAATAAATGCAGATATTGTTTAATTTCGAAATTTCTAAAATATCTTTTCATGAAAGTTAAACTTTTACCTGGCATTATTGGAAGCATTCTTCCACCTTGTGGTTGACACAATCGAACAGTGCCATGTGGAGAAGAATCCTTACTTGAAACAACAAGAGCAGCAACTCGTTCAGATGCAACAGGATCCTTGGTTGCAACAGCAACAAGGTTATTTCGCAAAGTGCCCTTTGTGCAATGATGAGGTAATCCTCTTCCAATAATTGAAAAACAGTCAGAGCATCGTTTTTGGACAGTTGAAGATGGAGTATTTTGTGCTGAGCTCTGCAAAAGCTGAGTTTTCTGTTGACCATTATTTCTCAGTTTTCCAACAGAACAAATCAAACAGTCACATTGTGTGTCTCTAGTTTGAGGTCGAATTTTTATAGTCTCAAAATTGTAAAGTGATGGGAGATTGATGTGTTCTCCAGAATCCTTTCTTCTTAAACAAGAACGACACTTTTCACAAATTCCAAGTGGAACTTTGTCATTACTAAAATCGATCCTCTCATTGAGTATTGTTTGGCATTTTTCTTTTAGGAAAATGTGTCAGTTCCCTCTGACATTTACTGAAGCAAAGAAACCAGACAGTTTTCCTGCAGTCTTGGTGGTTTTTTGCTGTATTCGGCATTTTTTTGTAAAATTAGATGTGCGCAGTTTTGCTCTCGTGAATAAAGTAAATAAATCATGCCTTTTCCCGAAATTTTTATTTTCCCGAAATTTTCCCGAAATTTAAAAACTGTCTTATTTTCACAGTTAAAAATAATTTTTATGAAAAGTTAAACAGAAAAACAGAAGAATAAAAATATATTATATTTGTTTGGTAATAAAGGAAGCTTATCTTCTTGATATCTTTTAATTTTTCAACTTTTTTTTATGTTTTCATAAAACATAATGCTCTTTATGCTAAAGTATGTTTGTTTACTTGAATTTAAAATTATATCTTACTGTAAAAATGCAAAACAAGTTGTCATTTCGAATGTGTGTGTAATCAATAAATTCAGAAAATTTAAACATCAATAACTTGCCAGGACGTTGTAATCTGATTTTAATACTTATATCCAAGTGATCCCCATAGTGTGGGCTATCATTCCACAAAAGGGTTTTCTCGGGTCAGAAAGTCAAGGTAAGAACCCATTTTATAACACTGTGGCAGTGGTTACGTACTTTATCATTTTCAAGTTTTTTTCTACAAATTTTGGCATAATATTGCAGCATTAAAATCATCATTATTTTTATCAGTAAATATCATCCATTTTGAAAATTTAATCTTGTTATAAATTTTTTAGATATCTTCTTTTAAACTGTCAACAAATTTTTATGTAACATCATCTGTTTCACTTCTTGCAGTAAATGTGACTAATTTACCTTGATCAAAATTTTCATCAAAACATTTAATATATTAACAGAATGAACTTGGAACATGTTTTGATATTGTTTAGTAAAAGATTCATTCCAATTTGGTTTACATTCCGATTTGGTGTTAATTGGCTTGATAACACATTCACAAGTCTGCATATACTACAAACGGAGTTCTCATTGATTTATTGTGATTAATAAATTGCATTGTTAAGTTTGGTGGTGGAAGTAAGGTTTATGATTAGATAAAGATTTTTCAGTATTAAATCCTAATAAGCAATTTCCACAATAGTATTTTTTACAAAGTTTATTAGATGTTTGTGATGAAAGTAATCTGCTTAAACTTTTTATTAAAGAGTAACAATTAATAACATTATTTGAAATTAATAGTAAATCTCATAAATATTTGCAATCATTATTTTTTGATACTTGCAAAATATGAACTTCTGAATTTTCATAACCATATACATTGACACTGATATTTGTATTGTTCTTCTCAAATTGTGTATTTTAAAGATACTAGAAATTCTATTTTATCCCAGTTTATTTTTTTAGCTTGATTTTTAAGCTTTTTATTTACTCTTTCAGAATTTTTATCTTTAAGATTTAATGCTCTAGCAACACACCACTTAAAACATTGATTATCTTCATTTTTTATATTAATTATGGCATTTTTAGTTGGTAAATTTTTATCAAGTGCATTGTATGATTTAGCTTTAATAGGATTATACTCAATAATATTTATATCCATATTTTTAACAGAAACAAATTTCCAGCCTGATCCTGCCTGTTGATATAATGATAATGATTCTAAAATTTTCTGCTTTGATATTTCATAATTACTAAATCTGTTGATTCTCATACTACTTGATTATTTGTTCTAAATGGAGCAGTTGTGATTACAGTTTCTCCTGTTTTAATATCAGTACGCTCCATTTCACATTAGAAAACTAATAAAACTTTTAAATTTTTATTTTATTTTAGTACTTTAATAACGCTACTTTTAGCAGCATTTATGAAGGATAAAGCATCGTAACCTTCTATCCCTTTTTTTTATTGGTTTTCTAATTCTATTGTACAACTCTACTACTTTAGATTTTAATGCTTCAATCTTTTCATTAGCTGTTTTTTTAATTGTATCAGTAACAGACGTAATCCAATCTGCAATAGAATTATATGTAATACTCGATTCTTTTTGAGATATTGCTGTATTAGTTGCAATAAAAGGTGTAGGAGTTAAAATTGTTGAAGATGGTATATCCGGAATATGTTCGTCTAATTTATTTCTCTGGTGACTGATGTAGATTGTAACGCTCTTATGAGATCACTTTTTCTCATTCTGTAATAATATTCAATTTTTTGCGATTTGTTGTAATTCTCTGACATTTTTGTTTTCCATTTTTATACAACAAGAAGTTTTTTTTAATTTCATTTTCATGAAATAATTTTTTTTTTTAAATCTTATATTTTTTTTGTTTATTCTGATTTTTAAATACATCCCCATCCTCCATTACTTATTTAACAATAAGTAGTATTTCGATATTTTGCAATCTCCTGCTCTTTTGTAATTGTCAATGTTCTATATACAAAAGGTGTAGGAATTAAAATTTCCAAAGGTGACATAGCTGGAATAGGCTCATCTAGTATATTTTCCATTTCTTTTATATGACAAGTTTTTTTTTTATTAAAAATATTTTCAAAGCACATATAAATGTATTTTAAGCATCTTTTTTAGAATTTATTTTTTCAGATTTTAATATTTCAATCTTAAATCCATTATCAACTTTCCCATCACGTAATTCAAGATACCTCCACCCATTCTTAGTTTCACGCATAGCACTATATAATGATACATATTTTTTAATTTCTCTAGGGTCTATGTTTGTTAATTCAACAGTGACTGGTTTTTTCTTAATTGTTCTTAATCTTTTACATTTTGGATCTATAATTTTTTCTTGTTTTTCACAATGTATTCTAGGCTTGGAAATTGTTTTTTTCTCATTTGTTTCTTTCACTGGATTTATTCTAGGTCTACCAACTGGTCTTTTATTATTTACTTCTTTTACTTGAGTCATAATTGATTCTTTATTTAATAACCCATTATCAATGCAGCGATATTGTCAATGTTTTTGAAATGTTATTTTCTTCTAATAAATTTTTTCAACTTTTCTTTGTATATTTCATTCTTTTAATATACAAAGAAAAAATTTTAATTAATTTTCAAAAAATTTAATAAACAGAATAAAAGTTTCTTCCGTCTGATTGCAGTTGTAAAATTTTATCAGATATTGTAACGACAACTGCTACAGTACCTGCTGGAACAGCTGTATTAAATGTTGCTGGAATTTTTATTTTTACCGAACCTGATAATAATTTTTCTGATTTTTTATTAACATCAAAAACAAAAACTGAGTATAAATTTTTATAGTCAGAAGGATTTATATTACTTTGTGTGATCATTTCATTCATTCCATAAAGTTTTCCATTAAAAACAGCCGCATCTCTATAAGCTCTTAAAAATTGCTGATTTGGGAATGATAAATTATAATCAACAGCAGGATATCTTTCAGGATTAAGAGAAATGAAGATATTTTTCACGTCACAATGATCAAATAATAAAACATTACCATTTTGGTCTCCACTTTTATTTGTTTGAAATGCAATAATAACGTATCTTGGTCTTTCAGTACCTATCCTTGTGCACACTTCCCAAGAAAATAAAGTAGATTGTTAAACAGATATAGTATCACACTGACGCTGACGATAACATACTGGAATGTTCGTTTTTGATACAACTCGATTAAAAAGTTTAAACCTTTCTGCATCTGCTGGTAACACATGTGGTATAAATTATGATATTTTATTAAAATTAACTTTTGGATCAGCTACAGTAGCAAGCTTAAAAATTGTGTCATTATCACTTTTTCTTACAAGAGTTAGTTTATGTTTAAATCCATAAATAACTTTGTTGCAATTTTCACAGAATCCGAAAATGTGCTTTAAAGGTACACAAAATAAAAATGTTCCCTTTGTAGTTAATTTCTGAATTATGTATACTTGTCTCACTGCAAAGAATGAATTATCGGCAAGTACTGCTGTTGTTGCAGAATCTTTATACCACAATTGATTTAATCCTTGCGCTAATTTAAAGTCGCTTGGGTATTTAAGCTTTCCTAACATTGTAGTTGCTTGACTTGAATGATAAACAGCTTCTACTTCTTGGTTTGATAATTGATATGATATTTGACTAAATAAATGCATAATACCATTATTTTTCAGCGTCACTGCATCTGTGTTGGCGTAAGCTGTTCCATCAGCATATTTAACAAGTTGTCCTTCAAATAAGAGATAAGCTTCAGATGGAAGTGTGTAAATATCTTGTGTCAAAACGTCGACTCTTATTTCTCCAGGAATATTTAGATTTGTACGAGCTATTGGTTCATATTCATGGAATTCAAGTCTTTCAATTCCATTATCCACAGTTGGCATTTCTGTAAAATTTAATATTTCAGAAGTTGTTATTTTGTTTTTTTTATATACAATATAAAAAAAAAAAAAATTTATTGGCAATTCTTAAATCTTTATTTATATTTGTTGTTACCTCTATTGTTACTATTTTTTTTAGATCTTTTAGATCCAGATTTCATTAGATCATTCAATCCATTATTAATTAGATTATTAGATCCAACCAAATTTGAAGTTATTTCATCAATTTTTTTATTAGTAGCAGGCTGTGAAACTATTTTTGAGTATGCTTTATCAATTATTTGTTTTTCTTTTTTAACTGCAGCATTTCTAGCAGCTTCTATCGCTGATGTTGAAAGTTATTTTCCTGCTGATTTAGCAGCAGTTATTGCAGTTTTTACTAAATCACTAGCAGCCAACTTCTTCAACATAGCTCATGATAATCCTGTTACATTTGACGTTTTTATTCGTTTAAATAAATCTCTTATACTTTCGATTATACCACTTCTTCTCATAACATGTTTCTTTTTATATCTCTTAACAACTTGGTTTGTATGAGTTTTCAGAAGTAATTGCATCTGTTTGTATTAATATATCTCGAAATTTTTAAGGTCTTCTTCACTATATATTTCCTTATTAGGATTAAACTTTGTTATTAACCCTTAAAGTTCAGGAGTACCATAATATGTTTCATCATCAATAATTATATCATCATCATTATTATGTATTGGTGTTTTTCCAATATATAATATATTATCTTTAGAATGTATTCAAAATGTAGTATCTGTAGATTTTTACTATTAATATAGATTCTTAGATAATAAAGAGGGTGATAGTTCTTTAGATTTAGTTTTCATTATTTCTCTACTTGCTTGCTCAGACATTTTTTCAGAATAAGAATTTGAAAAAGTGAGTGCAAGTTTATTAGCTTGATCTTGCAATTTATTTATGTTTTCCTTTATTTCATCATTTAATGGCAATTTTTCTAAGTCTAACTGTAAATTAGTTTTACACATCTTTTCATATAAACTATTATTATGTATTCTTTTTTAAGATCTAGGGATTATTTAACAATTTTATCTCCTTTTTTAGGACCTTCAATTTTTAGAAATGACATTTTGTTTTTTTTTATTAGAAATATAAAAAAGACGACGTAAATATTTGTGTTGTGTTTTACGCTTTATTTTAATAAATTATCTTGTGTTTTTACATCTATATTTTTACTAAGTCTACTTTTGAGTATATTAATTGCATCATCTCTTCCTTGTTTAATTATTCATTCTTTAGTTTGTTCATCAATTAATTCTTTTGTATTTGTTCTAATTTGTTTAAGCATGACTTTAAATATTTCAAGTTCACTAAGTGTTAGTTTAAATTCATTTTCATCTATACTTCCATCTACTAGAGCATTAGAAATAAAACCACTTATTGTATATAGTTTTGAATCAGCAAGTACTTTAATCTTTTCATGCTTTTATGCTTTTAAATTTAATTTTTTATTACCTTACCCTCCTATTAATGACACCTGCTCCTAATGCTGCACCTTCACATGCAATGACTACTGGTGCTGCAATTATTGTTGCTAATAAGCCAATTCCAATATTTCCTAGTGCCATAGTGCTTGCTAGTAATGCATTATCAATTGCTAAAATTATTTTTACAGCTCTCTTTTTACTCAGGATATTTCTCTTTTCTCTCCCACGCTCTATTTTTTCTTTTAATCTCATTAATTGTGTTTAGACGATAAGCATGTGCAGTAATAATCTTACTTTCTTGATCAGGTGCATTTGGAAGATTTGGATATATTTTATCAAAAGTTTTATTATCATGTGCACTCTGTGCATGGATATTTGAATATATATTATATTCCATTTTCATAATTAAAAATATTTTTTTATAAATATTTACAATAAATTAACAAAACATAAAATATCTCCATTTTTAATTAATACATCAGAATCAGAATTATTAACAATATTTATTATAATATCATTAACATTTTCTGATATTACAGATTTTTGTAAACTTAGCATTTTTAATTTAAGTTCTTCTTTTAGTGAAACTAACGAAACACCTTCATTAACTACAACACCAAACTTTTAAAAAAATATGTTGATGTGATAGAGATTTTGTTGTAATTTCGTGTTGTGCAAATATTTCATATTTATTCTCATTAATTAATACTGAAGGATGCTCTAAATTTTTGTGTACCTTAGAATGAACAAATATTTTAGGAAGCTCAACTCTATTTTATATAAGTAAAAAAAGATTTTAAAAAAATCATATTTAAAAATGGAATATTAACAAATGGTGATTTTGGTCTTAATAATAAACCTGATTCTGTTGATGTATATTCATTTCCACTACATAAGTACAATCTATTACCTACAGAACCTCCTTTACCCCATGGTCTCAAATATAAACCAGATCCTGCAGCTGTCATTTTAACTCCTTGTCCATTCTTTTTTAAGTATACACTACCCCTTCCAGCAATTTTATCAACCATAGCTGATCCAGCTGCTGTTAATAAACCTGTTGCAAGAACTGGAACAACGCTTGATATTAAAAATTTTCCAGCTGTACCAAGTATAGGAAAAAGTGCACCAATAAATAATCCCTCTATTTGAGAATTGTGTTCTAATTGTGTTTTACTTAAATTAATTATTAAACCCGTACCTTTTTCATATGCTCTTTTAACTCTATTTAATTGTGTTTTTGTTACAGCTAATACACGGTCGCCATTAAGATCTTAATGTGATAATTTAATACTAGCTCCATAACCATCTTCAATTTCTTTTTTAAGTTTTTCTAATTGCCCTTGCGAAAATTTTATTTTAATATTAGTATATTTACTCATTTCATATTGCGAAAAATAATGTTTTGTTATTTTTTCGAAAAATTATTTTACTTCTCTTATATGAAATCTAATGGTCACTTCTTATCTTCGTATATTTAAAGGATTCCCATTTTTATCAATCACTTAAATTTCCATTTTTGATATTGTTCTTAGTGTCACTAGTAAGAAAGTTACGTTATACTGCTCTTGAATAAATTTATATCCAGGACATACAGTTGGAAAAATTGAATATATAACGTTATCTGTTCCTCCATTTACAAATGATGCTCCTATTATATCACTTGTTAATCTTATAATGTTAACTCTCAATATGTTTACAATATCAGTTGATTGATATGAACCTGATGAAAATACTTGACTATTAAAACCTAAAACAGATCTAATTGAGTTTGGAGTTGTAAAATCAACTGTAAAACCAGATGCAATATTTAAAACTGTTTTAATGTAATATTATTTGATTCGATTAAAATATTTGCATCTCCTGAAGCATTGCTAACATTTATAGTCATAGCAAATACAATATAATTATTTATATCAGTAATCTCGTAACATCATCCTGGAATGTTTATATCAATCCAAGTTGCTGTAATATCTGTACTATATCTAATATTGCTGTTTGAAGAATCGATATTAGGAAAACTGTAATATGTCTCTAAACTAACCATAGCCATTTCATATTCTTTATCTTGTCTATATGAAATAACAGGAGGAAACGTAGTTGTTATAATACTGCTATTTCCGCCTATATTTATACAAGTCATTTTTGTTTTTTTTATATAGAAGATAATATTTGCTTTTTTCGTAATTTTCAAAACTAACAAGTTGGTATATAGAAACAATTTAATCCACTTCTATATTTTCCATATTCTCTTTTAGAAGAAGGATCTATAATAACAAATCCATGAGGTTCTGACCAAGCTTTCTTAAAAAAAAATTTAAACTCATCGTTTGGCACATCACTTGAAACATGATCATTATAAATGCAATTTAAATTCTTTGAATCTTGTGGAAGTAAACAAATAAAATTTGTATTTTCTCATATAGTTTGCCTAGGTAGCATAAAATAACTTTGTGCAAGATAGAAAAAATCTACATTACTATGTCTTTCTCTTAAATAATATTTTTCACACTTATTTTGTTTTGCTAATTGTAAATCATCAAATATTATCAAATTATTCCTATGTATATCAAGATCTTGAAGATCTGGCACATCTTCTGCTGTTTCGAAAAACTTGCACTCCTTATCTGTTTTCTCATTTAAATTTTTTTAAATGTCTTTAATTATAAGCTCAGGGTTTGCATTTATTATTTCTATTTTGTCTTGTAACTTAAACAGTTCAAAAATAATTTCTATTAGTAATTTTTTTTTAGAAAAAGAAAATATATTGTAAATGGAATCGATGAAATATTGGCTGCTGATTTAGTTGACATGCAATCTTTTTCCAAATTCAATCACAGTTTAAAATACTTATTAATGGTGATAGATGTTTTTTCAAAGAACGGATGGGTTGTTCCATTAAAAAGTAAAACTGAAGTTGATGTTGCTAATGCTTTAAAAAAACCTTTATAGAACGAAAATGTCATAAAATATGGGTAGATGAAGGCTTACATTTTATAATAAGCATGTTAAAGCGTTAGGTGTTGAGTTATATTCAACTGAAAATGAAGAAAAAGTTGTGTAGTTAAACGTTGGAATAGAGCAATGAATTAGAAAATGTTCAAATACTTTTCAGCTAATTCTTCAAGAAAATATATCAACGTTTTAGATGAAATGGTAAATAAATACAACAACACAAGACTTTTTTTTAATTAAAATGACATCAGTTGCAGCTAACGATAAAAAAAATGAAAATATGGTTTGGTTAAATCTAAATGGAAATACACGATCAGAGTCCGTAAAAACAAAGTTTTCAATTGGTGGTAGAATTAGGATAACTAAAAAGGAGGAAACATTTGAAAAAGGATACACACCGAGATGGGCTGAAAAGGTTTTTACAGTGTCACAAATTCAGTACAAAGGTCCACCAACGTATAAAATAATTGACGAGAATGGTGAAGAAAAACAAGGTACTTTTTATGAACAAGAACTGCAAAAAACTGACCAAAACATATTTTGGATTGAAAAAGTTCTTCGTAAACTCAAAAACAAATCATTAGTGAAGTGGTATGGACATCCTGATTTGTTTAACTCATGGGTTGACAATAAAGAATTGATAAGTCTGTAAAATTAGTTATTTAATAGGACATGCTTTCTTTTATGCGTAGATTTCAGTTATGAAATCAATTAGCTTTATCTTAACATAAGAAATTGATTTATAAAAAATTGATTTAAAATTACAAAAGTTTTTTTGCTCAGATTTTATAGTTATGTTGTAACCATAATAGGTTAATACATTATGGTTGTTTTACTACCATTATTTTATGTATATATTATTTTATTTTAGCTCAGAAATTATGGTTAGTATAATAGCAGAAATATGATATGAGGTTGGTTATGGTTAGGGATATGGTTGAAATGACTTATGAGATTTTGTTTAGTATAATAGTAGAAATATGATATGAGATTATGGTTAGGGATATGGTTGAAAAAAATGAGCTGGAATGTCCTTTTTGTACTACTATAGATGTTAAAGCAAAATAAAAAAACATGTTAGTCTCAAGCTAATATTACAATTGTTCAGATACGTAGCTATAAAAATAACTACTTTGACAACATTAAAGGTCTGTTACACATTGATGAGTCAAAAATCTTTCATAACATTAGTAATTATCTTTTTAGAAGTTGATGACATATTAACTACGTAACTATTTAACAAAACATAAAAAGTAAAAACCTTATGTGTGCACTACCAAAACAATTTGCAATCTTGTTGTTTTAACAGCTTTTTTAGTTGAATGTTGCTATTTTTAACACCTTTTTTAGTTGTATGTTGCTGTTTTTACTACTAGTAATGCTTATTGTAACAGTTATGTCCAAGGACATATTATTTTTCATTAAATGGTAGACATGGGTACGTAAACGATAAGTATCCACAGAAGAATCAATTCCATTGATAGTACTAGATGTCTTGATAAATTTTTATGCAACAGGTCAGTCTTCTCCGTTTATTGTATTTATTGTATTGTTTATGAATTGTTTTATCTAGTATTTATTCAAGGCATTTTTTTTGCTATTTTTATTTCTATTTAAATAGCAGGAAAAAACAAATTTTTTAAATCGCGCAGGCTGACTTAAAAAATACCTTCCTGCCAGCGTTTTTTCTTGCGCTAGCGTTAAGATCCAAACGGAGAAGATTGACAGGTATCTAAATCTTTTGTCTTTTCTTATGAAGACTTAATTTTATTAGTTCCCATTCTTTTTTTTATTAGTTCCCATTCTTTTTTGTATCTAAAAGATTAGCAAGTTTTAATTCACTCATTAAAAAGCTTTATGGGCTTATTTCAGTTTCCGATGTTTTAATATCAATCTTTGTTTCTGTTGCTTGAAATAAGAGTTCTTGCATTCTTAAAAATGCTTTATTTTTCTTTTAACGTTTTATTTTAACGTTTGAAACTTAACTTTTTTGAAGAAGGAATGGCAAGTTGGACAATATGTTTATAAAAATTTTATCTTTACATTTGTTAAAACTTTAGCTAGATATATTTTTTTCACTTGATTCAATTGAATTCTAGTTACAAGTAGCCATTTTTAAACATTAAAAATTAAAAAAAAAAGCTATTTATATTGGCAACAGCATATAACTCTTACTCCGACATAAAAGCAATAGCTTGTGAGCATAAGCATAACTTTATTCACACATTTTTAAACAATTGCTTTAGCAGCGAGAATTTGCTTTAAGCTTTTACTTTTACTCAGAGCAATTGCTTGCGACCAGTTGCTCTTTTTTATTCACCCGGACAATTATTTTGTTTTTAAATGTAATTCTACCCGGGCATCCCACAATCCACTGTAAACAAATTACATGTTTTTACACAAGTTGACAGGACTCCGCGGAAACCAGTTTTTGATAAATACATTCTAGCTAAAAAATAATATCTTTATATATATATATATATATATATATATATATATATATATATATATATATATATATATATATATATAGTTATTGATAAATGTTGTATATTGCTGGAAATACATCTCTTGTCTGTTTAAGAGTGATCAATATCTTTTTGAAAAAAATAGATCAAATAATAATATTAAAATATTTTAAATGAGAAAATACAATTTTATAATGGAACTTGAAGTTTCATGCCATTCGGCAATCATCAGCCATATTATTCAAATAAAAAATAAAAACCGTTATAAAAAATACAAACTTAGCGTTGCAACGGCATCTGACGTCAAGTGTACGTGATCCGATATTTGCTAATCGCCGGTATCAAAGTTAGAAAGTAAAAATTTTTTCCTACAAGTACTACAAAAATTTTTTCCTACATGTCTACAAGCAGAAACCAATTCACTTTTTTTATTAAGTAGTAAGCCACTATCAAAATTCATAATAAAATATTTTTCACTGATGCAAAGGTTACACCTTTTTGTAGATGGATTATAAGATTGGCATCTTTTAATTATGTTCCACTTAATTATAGGCATGTTACCTGCGTCTTTGTGTTTCCAGATCTCTTTGGAAAGTTCTGTATCATTTCTATATCTGTTTGCATTAAATGATTTAAGGTGGTTTGCAAATCTGAGCTTGAAAGCGTTTTCACTGATACCGATGTAATATTTTTCCGTAAGACTGGGATTAAGTGATGATAAAGTGGCTTTATATACAACGTTTTTTGATAGACATTCGTTATTTAACGAGCATGCAGTTTTCTTAATGCAGTTGCAATTTATTATCATTAGTGGTGAGTTTGTTACGCAAAATTTGTTGGTTGTGTGAATTAATAATAAATCGAATATTTGGCATGCAGCTAACTTTTATTGTGTTTCTGTTGAAAATTTTGTGGAGCTTATGATGTAATGAAAAATGTATGTCAATTAAGTTTAAGAAAAGGTGTCCAATTTTTGTGACCACTTTTTTTACTGAAAGGAGGATTGAACCATATTATATTTCTTTTTCGTTTGTTAGTATTAGAAGGATTTAGATTTGAATGATATTGGAGATTGGTGGGAAATCCAGACTTTTCTAATGCGTCTTTATAAATAGGAGCAGACTTTTGGAAAATTTTTTCGTTTGAAGAATTGGAAGATAATCTATGTTCAATTGAGGTTGGTAATTGTTTTAAAACGCTTGGTGGATGGTTGGAACTAGCATGGATATAATTTAGCGTACTATCAGGTTTATGGTAAGGTTGAAAAGTGCAGTTATTAAGATCAAATTTAACATCAAGGTAGTTAACAACTTTCATATTAGATTGAATGGAAATACAGAGGTTGTATTGTTTAAATATTTGAGTAAAATGCTTCTTAATTTTTTCCATTTTTGGACCGCTTGCGTTTTTAAACACGGCTAGGCCATCGTCTCTATATAATCCAAAATCAGATTTTTTATAAAATTGCGAAATCCGGAAGAGAAGAAAAATACCAACTAACTCACACACTTCCGCGCCATCAAATGCACCCATGGTAACATCAAACAAACCACTTGATTTCTTAATCCAAACTTGATCATTGGTAAATAATAAAGACTTACGCGCGTGGAGAATTAAAGATTTATGATCAGCATCAATGGAAACGTATTGTTCTGCAAAGTTTTTTTGGAGTCGATAAGTAGCTTTTCATTTATAGAAGGGGAAAAGTCAACGATGTCAAAAATAAGGAATTTATAAAAATGTTTGTCATTGATGTTTTTGAACCAATTTATTACATTTTGTGTGCTATTCCACTGATTTAATTGCAAAATATTTCTTAGGTTGGTGATAATATCTGTTAAAATATGCTTACTTATTCCACCAACTTCATTCTTAGCTGGGTTAATTAGACGAACAGTAGGATTATTTAAAAAATTAGGTTTATGGTCTTTTAATCTAATGAAGCAATTTGAAGAACTGTTTATATTGATTTTTTTAAAAACGTCATGATTCTTTAGAATAGTTTTTCCTTCTTTATTAATGTGATCTTTTATAATAGGTTTGGTTTTTCTATAGTTAGATGTAGTAGCGTTCATTAACAACTTATTGTATTCGTCTTTTGATAATTTATACAAATTTGATGTTTTATCTGCGTAAGTGTAAGTATACGTTGATTTTCGAACGGAAGAAATGTCTTTTTTCAATTTATTTTAGAAGGCGCATTGAACCTTCCTCAACTGTATGTTCTTAATTAATATGAATAAATCGCATTCAAACGCACGCATATCTTTAATTTGTTGTGGACAATGCGGTGTGTTAATACCATAAGAATTAAATTTGGTATAGTTATTACTATTACTATTAATATCATTCATACCGTTAGACTGGTGATTTATGAAGAAAAACGCCTTCCATCGCATCCTTTTAATCAATATCTCAGTTTTTTCAAGCAATCGCTAAGACAACAAATCAAATTTTGTTGTTGTTGTATATGTTCTATAATTTATATTTTGATAAATAAAAAGAGAGTTTTTTCAAGCACTTCTGCGAGTGCTTCTTTCTAGTAAACGAACGTTTTTAAGCTTGTACCTTTGCTAACCCTTAAGCAATTGACAAGTTCGATCTAGCCGTATGAATAAACTTCTGTATGCGTTGTTGGTGGCCAGATTGTTAGCAATAGCTAGAAGGCCATTGCTAGTTGCAAATTCAATAATAATAGATGGTTGAGTTTGTCAAGTGGGTGCAGCTGTAGTTGAAGAAATAGATTTGTTGTTTTTGTTCGAATTGGCAGCTAGAATGTGTCATACATTTTTGAACAGCTACAACTTAAGCTATGTAGCAGCTTGCACAGTCATTAAAAAATTTTGAACTCAGTGAAAAGCTTTTAGAATCAGGAATCATCAAGATTGGAAATTCCCATAACAAATTAGTGTGTACTATGAGCAATCAAGTGTATTCAAAATCTTTTTAACATCTAGGATTGTAAAAAAAGTTAGGTAACTTTAAAAACATTAAACTTGTGTTGAAACAAAATGAGTTCAGTACAAAAAGTACTGAATGATTATGAAAAGATTTTTGAACCAGAAAATAGACAAGTTAAATCAAATACCCTTCTTTAAAATTTATTTAGATTTTTGTTTTGTAAATAATGATATAATACTTCTTTATAAATCTACTTTTATTAATTTTAAATAAAAACGCTAGCAGCAATTTGAGCATCCTGTTAAAGTCAGAAATCAAATAAGTTATGTGAGATTTTTCTTTGCAACTGAATCAATTAAAAATTTTGATTGATTTTATTGCAAGCTATAAGTTATTATTTGAATTGATAATAAAAATAAGATTGTAAAAAATGTATTTTTAAAATCTCTTAACAACATCATTATTTAAAAGTCAATAAGAGCACATTTGAAGCAAATTTATGTTTTTGGGCAAAAGTAAAGGACTATGCAAAACTTTTAAACTTTTCATTGAAAAGTTGTGGAATTTTTATAAGTCAGGGAGAAGTCATGGAAATTGAACATGAAAATTTTCTTGCCACACGCATACAAAAATGATCAAAGGCATATGCCTTTGATCATTTTAGTCAAAAAATTAAGTTTGTTTTGACACGAATTTTACTTTATAGTACCATTAAATTTTTGCTAAGTACTGTTATATAAATTAACTGAGAAAATGTAAGTTTAACAGAATTTCAGTATGTCAGTTTCCAGATTTGTTTATAGCTTTTTTGACAAACTTACTTTAAAATTATGGTTTTGACATTGCATGACACAAAGTTTCACTGTCAACTTTTCTAAAATCAAAATAACTTTATATCAGTATAAATCTTTTTCTTTATATATATATATATATATATATATATATATATATATATATATATATATATATATATATATATATATATATATATATATATATTATATATATACACACACGCGTATACATAACCTTCAGTGTAACCTTAAGCATTTGTCTAGTAAAAATTGCTTATGACTATCTTGAGCCGTCCGTTGGTATTATCGGTATCATTAATTTTTCTATTGCAATTTTCACATTTATAAGATTTATTGCTATCACAATATATAAACCTGCACCTTGTAATTCATCTATTCATTTCATAAAACTTTAACTAAAGATGGAGGCTGAATAATCAAATATTTCGGAAATTCATCACGAGAAATGTGCTCTTCTGTTTTTGTAGATATAACCAAAACAAAATTAATTTATAAAATAGACAACCAAAAAATCTTTTTAACAGAAATAGGTGACAACATCATATATAAAAAATAAAAAATTATTCGTGCCAAAAAATTTCTTCATTTTGCAAGGAAAAAGTTTGTAATTTCTTAAATTTGCAAGGAAGAAGTTTGCACGGAGGAAATTTGCAAGGAAGAAGTTTGCAAGGAAGATATTTGCAGGGAAGAAATTTACAAGGAAGAAAATTGCAAGAAAGAAATTTATAAGGAAGAAATTTTCAGGGAAGTAATTTTCAAGGAAGAAATTCTTCTTTGCTAATACTAATTATAGCTGTTGGTGAAAAATTCTTTTATTTTTCCAAAAAAACTGTATTTAAAACATAGATTTTGTCTTTCAGTTGCATTGTTGGGGTTAACATTTGGCATGATCCAATCTAGCCTCTAGGCAATCACCCATCTCTGAAATTGGAAATAAAAGTTTATAAATACTTCAATATATAAGTAAAAAATTATAACCGATATCATTATATATTGTTCGTACAATTTTTCAGTATCAATATTTATCTCACGTCAACAAATAAATGAGTACAAAAATTTATGTTTTTGTTATTTATGAAAAACCTTTTGAATACCTAACAAAATGCTTGCCATTTTTTACCATGCTTCATCCTTTATCCTTTAGACAGCCATTGTTCCCAAGCTTGTTCTCAATGAAAATCACAAACAAACACTTAACTACCTAAATCAAAAAATTATTATCTACTCAAGCACGACTTATGATCAAAATAATAATAAGTATAATAGTAGTTATAAAAAAATTCTATAACAAATAAAAAGCAATATTTCTTGGATTTAAATTACAGAAATTTATTTAATACCTCTGAGTAACAATAATTAAATGATTTATCCTAGAAAAATAAAATCATATGCATTTATTTCAATATTTAAATACTCAGTAAAAAAGAATTTTGGTTGCCATAAAAAATTCCATTCTTTGATACACTTAAGTGTTTCTGCAATAACCTCTGTAGCTTCATATTCACAAATAGAAATAGCCACAATATGATATTTAATGTTAAGCTCATTCCCATACTGTAACTGCAGTTTAATTTGTTATATATCTTGATATACAAACACTAATAAATTGTTAGGATCTGGATCATTTTCTTCAAAATTAAACCCTCCCTAAAGTCTAAACTTTTTCAATCCGTCTTCAAACTTTGTTTTCCATTTATTTACCTTAAAACAAAGGCGTTCTTGATCTATTATGGATTTGCGAAGCTTTCGTCCAGCTATCGTCATATGTTTGCAATGGTCTCATCTCTTGGGAAAACACGTTTATTTGTCTTCCGCAGATTAATTTAAGAATTAAATTATAAAAATTAAAATCGTGTAAAACTATTTTATCATAGTAGCTGATAACGATGAATTTTATTATGTATATGGCTAAGCTGATATAAATGTTATTAGATTAGTTGCTATTTGGGTTTGATTTGTTAAAAACTATTTTTGAAGTTTTAGTTCACGGACGGACGTACAATAAACATACTTGCACCGTTGGGATTCATATTCTACATAGTATTATCTAATAAATTGAGTAATCCCTATAGCCATTTAATTAACAGGAAATATTTTATACATCAAACTCATGAATATTATGTATTAGAACATTAGAAAGCCCCCATTAGCATTTTTGATGCGAGTCTTTAGTGTCTCCAACTAATAATAGTAAGTTAAAACTCAAGCTGGTATTAAGAACTTTATTCAGCAAATTAATAAATTCGTAACCTAAAGATAAAATCATGTTATTTTACATATCAAAACACAATAGTTATCGAATGACAGCAATAAGTGATAGGTGTTAGCACTCTGTCAGCAAAAATATAGCCAGGTTTAAGTTTCTGATAATTTCTGATATTATGTTTATTCTGATATAGTAATCTGTCTGAAACAAAATCATCCAGTCAGGAAATAAAACAAAATTTGCCCCTGCTGGCTTTTTTTTATATACCAATTAGACATTTGCATCGTGGACTTAAAAATTTTTATAATATTGTGCTTTATTAGCGCAAAATGAGAATGGTCCTCCAACATCAGGCGTGAGTGAAGTAAGTTTTAACTTTTTTAAAAAAGCTCTATCACCATTCAAGATAGACTAAAAAAAAAATTATTTTTTTCATCTGATGTTAAATTTCGATATAAATTATGTTTACTCTGTCAAATTAAGCTTATGTTTCAAGTATATATAAATATATATATAAATACAGTGTCTCAAAAAATTATCCGACCAAACAATTTTTTTAAATATTTTTCCATAAAAAAGTGCTGTATTTTCATAAATTTAGATTTTTTTTGGTACACTCAATATTAATAAAAATAAAACAACATGTTTTTAAATAGACTTTATTTATTTTGATGTAAAATATAAATCACAAAATTTTTAGTCTTAAAATAAAGGAACTTAGGTTGTTTTTTTATTGTCAAAAAAATATTCGACCAAACACATTATTTGATTCAAAATTAATTATTTTATAACAAATCAACTATTTTAATACTTTGTTGGGCCTCCCTTTGCTTGGATTACAGCTTCTAGACGTCTAGACATTGATTAGACTAAAAATTTTGTTTGTACCAGTTGAATCTTTTTGCAGGCTTCTACAATTGCAACTTTGAGGTTATCTTTTTTGGAAAATAACCAATCTCCAATTTTTCAATCTAAAATTTCCCACAAATGTTCAATGGGATTAAGGTCCAGTATTGTGCGGACCATTCCAAGACCTTAACATTATTTTCAGCAAACCACTCCTTGGTTTTAGTGGCACTATGCATGGGATCATTATCTTGCTGAAATATAAATCCCAGATCCTAGCCGAAGTTTTCGAGCAGATGACTTCAAATTTTACTTTAATATGTTTCTGTATTGCACCTTATCCAATATAGTATCAATAAATTGGAGTGTTCTGAAACCCTTCCAAACCATTGAACCCCATACCATCACGTTACCGCCACCATTATTGAGAGTTCCTCTTGCACAGCCTATTTTGTAGTCCTCTCCGGCTTTTCTCCAAACTTTTTGGGCTCCATAAGATGACTTTAACTTAAATTTCGATTCGTCGCCTCACAGGATTTTTTCCTGAAGATTAACGGCATGTTTTTGAACTTGTTAGCAAACTCCAATCTTCTTTTTATGAGTTTCTTACTCAAATATGGTTTGTTACACACAAGTCGAAATATTTTTTTGAAAATTTTTATTACAGTAAAGCCGGAGAAGCCTACAAATTAGGCTGTGTCAGAGATACTCTCAATTATGGTGGCGGTAACGTGATGGTACGGGGTTCATTGGTTTTAAAGAGTATCGGAACACTCCAATTTATTGATACTTTATTGGATAAGGTGCAATACAGAAACATATTAAAGTAAAATTTGAAGTCATCTGCTCGAAAACTTCGGCTAGGATCTGGGATTTATATTTCTGCAAGATAATGATCCCATGCATAATGCCACTAAAACCAAGGAGTGGCTTGCTGAAAATAATGCTGCTGTCTTGGAATGGTCCGCACAATACTGAACCTTAATCCCATTGAACATTTGTGGGAAATTTTAGATCGAAATATTGGAGATTGGTCATTCTCCAAAAAAGATAACCTCAAAATGGCAATTGTAGAAGCCTGCAAAAAGATTCAACTGGTACAAACAAAACTTTTAGTCTAATCAATGTCTAGACGTCTAGAAGCTGTAATCCAAGCAAAGGGAAGCCCAACAAAGTATTAAATAGTTGTTTTGTTATAAAATAATTAATTTTGAATCAAATAATGTGTTTGGTCGAGTATTTTTGTGACAATAAAAAACAAACTAAGTTCCTTTATTTTAATACAAAAAATTTTGTGATTTATATTCTTCATTAAAATAAATAAAATCTATTAAAAAACATGTTGTTTTATTTTTATTAATCTTGAGTTTACCAAAAAAATCTAAATTTATGAAAACACAGCACTTTTTTTTGGAAAAATATTTAAAAAAATATTTGGTCGGATAATTTTTTGAGACACTGTATATATATATATATATATATATTTATATTTATATATATATATATATATATATATATATATATATATATATATATATATATATATGTATATATATATATATATATATATTTATATATATATGTATATATATATATATATATATATATATAAATATATATATATATATATTTATATATAAAATCTTTTTTTTTTTTTTTTTTTTTCCATGCTTTATATAAGGTTACTTTCTATATATATATATATATATATATATATATATATATATATATATATATATATATATATATATATATATATATATATATATATATATATATATATATATATATATATATATATATGTTTGTGTGCCACAAAATTTGAAATCAATTTTTGAAAGCTTTTTTCTCAACCAATTTTGCTCAAATTTTGCACACTTAATTATTTTCGATGACAATACAAGGAAATGGAAAAATTTGACCAAAAAAAGTTAATTAAGTTAACAAAAATTTAATATGTATTTTCCCATACATTTAATTTATTTGATATGAATTGCGTATTACGTCACAAAAATCTTTGATTTGCAAATTATTTGCAGTTTCGAAGACATTAAAGCGCAGCGATTCAAAACCTATTGTGTTTTAAGTCTTAAGTTATTAAGTTAATAAACAAAAATTTAGTAAAAACAGTAATTTTTAAATAAAAAAAAAAAAAAACAGTAATTTTTCCTTCTACAAAAGATAACAAAAAAAGAATTTCTAGGCCCAATAGAATTCTGCTTGCATAAAGCATGGATTTGAAATAAGAATTTTTTTTTGATTTACTAGTTTCTAATTTATTCCGTTATTCTCATAATAAGTTATTTGCAAATTATTTTGAGTTAAGATATGACCGGAGCATGCAGAAGACAAAAGTCTTATCATTTATCCCCGTAGTATCGTTTTCACTATCATAAATCTATCATAAAATTTTTACAATATCAGTAAAATAATATAAATACTTTTAAATAAACAATTTGCATTTTTTTATACACAAAAATAAAAATATTTTTACACACATAAAAATATATATATATATAAAAAAAGGAAGTAAATACAAATTTAAATAAATAAGCAAAAAAATATGTTTTGCTTTTTAGCAAACGAAAAAAAAGTTAAGACTTAAAAAAAGAAGATATTAAAAAAAAATTAGAATTTGAGATACGTCAGAACCAAGTAACTGTTTTTTTAAAATAATTTTGAAAGTTTGAAGTGAAGTTAAAGTTTTACTTTCAATTGGAAGGAATGAGTTCCACAAATGAGGCCCTCGATAAGTTATTGAGAAATTAGATTGTTTTAATAAGGTTTTTGGTACCTGATAGTTATGTAATGAATGCTTTTTTTGATATTTATGATTTATAATAACAAAAAGGTCGTCAAAAATATTTGGCAGCATACGATGTTTTAATCTAAACATGAATGAAAGAATACTTTAAATATTTAATTGATAAACATTAAGCACTCCAAGCTTTCTGAGCAGTGAATTGGCACTGGTGTATTTATTAGCATTTAATATAAGGCGGCTTGCTTGTTTTTGTTTATTTAAGATACGCGTTAATTTTGATGGATAAGTGCTGGCCTACGCAATATTACAATATCTGATATAGCTATGGATAAATGAAAAGTAGATAAGTTTTAAGCAGTTTTTATCCAACATAAGTCTTGTCTTGTACATAATTCCAATACTCTTTGAAATGTTATTTTCTATTAAATTAATGTGGTCTTTCCAACTTATTTGTTCGTCAAGTAAAACATCTTAGAGTTTAATGCAGAATGTCCGTTGTAAGTTAGTTTTTTCTTTTGAAATATATGGGAGTTTTAGGGGCAAAGTTTCAGATTTGGAGGATTTAGAAAAAAGAATAGATTTGCTTTTAGTTTTGTTTAGAGATAGTTTGTTGGCTTTTAATTATTCATTGAGGTTGTCAAGCTCACGATTCATAGTGATAAAGATTGTTCTAAAATACAAAGTATTTATGCTAGCTACGTATTTAAGAGTTTTTCAAAATGGTGTATTTAAAAAAATGTATTTTTGTGAACTAAATCTTCTAAAAACTCTTAACAGTATTGTGAAACTTTTAGTTCCAATTGTACAACTAGATGCAATAAACATTTGGTGAAAATTTCATGCAAATCGTTAAATAAGATAGGATGGCCGGGAGTTTTAAAAATTGACAATTTGAGAAAAAAAGCATTTAAATATTTCATTAACAATATTACCAAATAATAATGTAAAATTCTCAATTTAAAATCGATTATTTATAAGAACAAGAACCTGGATCATATAGACAACCTTCTTGGTCATTCTCTGCGTCATCTTTTTTTTTTTTGCATCCACGAATAACTTGATGTCGCATTTTAGATGTTGGTCAATTTTGATACTCTGCTTGCGTTTCTTCCAATATTAAAATTTGAAACAGCATCATATACACCTAACTCCAACTGCGTTTACAATACAAACTTTGTTTTAGGTATGCGCTGCCATATCATCCCATTAAAACCTTTATTCTGGTTTTGCGTCTTACCATGAAGGCAATTTTTTAGGATTTCTTTTTGAGATAGATTAACATATACCAGCACCTGATTTAAAGAGATGTTAAAGTAGCTTTGTCCTGTTTATAATGACACCAACTATGTATACCATCAGGGCAAATTGTATGCAAATTATTTTCAGCTGAAGATGCAACATGGAACAATGTTGCAAGTATGGCTTTTTTCATACCTTCTAAATCATTGGCATTTTGCCTAACAGCAATTCCATAGTAGTTATGTAGACGGTCAATTATTGTATTTGTTATTTTGCCTTTGCCTCCAATTCCTTTAACGGTTTTTTTTTAAAGTTCTTAATCTACTACCGACTCGTTTCTGTACATGTCCAACACACTCCAACTTACACACTGTTATATCAGGATAAGTATCCTAAACATAAGAATAACTTTTGCAATCGCCATCACCATAATAGTTAACATACATTAGTTTATTTTGTTAAATAGAACGTCAAAATATTCTTTGTGCACCAATTACTTCCATGACGATAATTTCATTACATACATGTGATGTCTTCCAAGCTTCAAATGTACAAGGATTACTTTCTTAAAGTTTTAATTTTAGACTACATGCTTTAGATGACTGACTCGTTGGCTCGCAATCAAGAACTTTACCTGTGCCCATTGATATTGCTGTAACAACTCCATTTAATGGAGAAAACCCACGATGTTTCCGGCTACCATTAACTGATACTGCAGTGTCAACAATATTTGAATAAGATTGGCAAGTTTCTTTCACGGCCTCAATCATTTTTTGTTTTACAACAATTTTAGCACAATCAGAGACATATTTAATTATTTTGCTGTAATTATTTTTAGTCATAGGTTTAGGAATGTTCATTTAAAGTTGTAAATTTTTCTAATCCTGAAAAACCTTGACCACATGCACACATTGAATAAACTGTTCTATTATTAACATAAAACTTTTTTTTTCCCAGAACATGTCTTGGAAGTATAAAATTCAATTTTTTCATTGTGGTTAGAGCAGCAAGTATTAATTTAGATAATAAACATTTTTTGCAACATAGTCGATTAATTACACAAAATTTCAATATCAAAAATTCGATAGCCATTATTTAATTTTTATTATGCTGAGTTGTCTCATTTTTCTCAATTTTTTCTGAAGACATAGATAAATTAAAGGAAGTGTTACAATAAATATAGTCTTTTTCATTATTAATAATAGGAGCAACTGATAAAGTAAAATCGATTAGCAAACCTTTAGTGTATTTATTTCAATAAAATTTTCTGGATTTTTTTACTTTGAGTACTTTGTTTGACTCTACATGATTTACCCATGGTTAAAAACAATGATGATTACCCATGGTTAAAAAGTTAAAAAAACAAACAAAATAATAGCTTGCAATTCTGATTAAAAACCTGTTGCTATGCGTGTTGATAGGCAGATCAAAATAACCCAGTCGAGAAATTTATTTGTATCTCAAGAACTAAATCTTTCTTTGAGAAATGGAGAAATTCGAGTTCAGTTTTAAATTTCGTGTCAGAACAACACAAAATATTTTTTTACAATATTTGAGGGGTCTTAAACAATATGTAATCCTCAAATTAAGTTATATTAATACATATATCAAGTTTTAAAGTTTTACTTTAAAATTGAATTCCGACAACATTTCCTTAGTTTTGATTTAAAGCATTTATATGCCGTTTTAACAAGTCTTTTGTTTATTAAACTTTTTTAAAACATTCGTCAAATAATAGGCTTTAGGGGTCGTCCATAAAGTACGTACACTTTTTTTCCAACAATTGGAAAAAAGACTTAACATTCAAACTTTTTTTTTTTCAAATTAATTAACGGCGCGAGGGTCCAAATAAGCTGCAGATGATCTAGAAAAATATTTAATAAAAACTTTGTAGAAATTTAGTAGAGAAAAAATTTATACCCGTTTTATTTGTACCCGTTTTTTTATAGAAGTTTACAACTATACAATAAGAACTTAATAAAGTATTGTACATTAATTGTTAATTCAAAACAAAGATTTGACAGATTTTTATATTCTACCACTAAATAGCGGTTCGTGTAACGATAACCGAAGTGTTTAAAGTTTTTTATTCAGAACTAATGTACACAATATGTATAGTTTTTCTACCGCTTACAAAAAAATAATAAAGTAAGGTATAAGTCTAGAAATGGTCGGTGTAGAATAAACTTACCAAGACTCTTATTTTACGGGTCTGAAATGCTAGTAAATATATATATATATATATATATATATATATATATATATATATATATATATATATATATATATATACGTTAACTTTATATGTTTATACAATTATCCATATTAACGATGCATATTTATATAGCTTTATATATAAATATTGGTATACAAATAAAAAAGACTTTACTCATATTGTTGATCTTCGCTTAATCACAACACTTTGTTCCACTAGTTTCACCAACTAAATTAAAAAAAAAAACTTCGATCTTTTTACCAGGGTTCATGTGATTTTAAGGCCTATGAATATGCTATTTTAAAGTTTTTAACATAAATTTTTAATTCATTAGTACTAAAAATATAATTGTTTTTATCAACTCGGAGTAGTTTCTGACAGGAATTTGTTTTACTTCTCAATATGTTGGTTTCATAATCGTGATGTTGCGTTGGTTTATTAATTACTAATAAAAAAAAAAATGCCATGCAACGTAGTTATAAAAGTTATCATTAGTCAAATTATAAAACTTGTCTTTGTTTGAGCTATCGTAATTTGCATGTTAAATCTAAAAAAAAATGTGTGTTTATTAAAATTAGTGGTAATATTGACTTCGACTAAATCGACTAAAAGTCGACTAGTCGAAAGTCGAAGTTAGTCAACAAAGGAAAACGAATAGTCGATTTAATCGAATATACCTTCCAACTAATCAACTAAAAGTCGACTTAGTCGAGTGAAAATCTCAAAATCTTTTTATCTTTTCATTCAATTTAACTTTCCAATCTTTTATTTTTGTTTGTTTAAAAACAAAAGCATGTACTGTTATAACTATAGATGTCGCAGATAGTGGTTGCTCAGCCGAAGCAGCCAATATTTTGCGGCAAAATATTTAGTGACACTTTCCTATTTTGAGGGTTCCGGCCTGGTTCATTAAAATGTATATTGTGGGTATACTTGCAAAAGACGTAAAGTCAAAAATTGGCAGTTTTAACTTAATGATGCAGTATTGTACACTACAAACTGGCAAAATACAAGTGGAATGAAGCATCTTTAAAGATTTTTATATATATTTTTATTAACAGAGAAAAACTTTTATCTGAATATAAAATTACATTTAATGTTAACTCTTAAAACCGGTGCTTTATTTAGGCTAAAAGCTTTTAAATTAAAAAAATAAAAGCTATAAATATTTTCTTAAATAAATACTTAACATTATGGTGTATTTAAATTTCCAAACCAAATTCAATTTAATAAAACTCTAAGAGTTTCAAATTGGAGGAAAACTTAATTAATTTATTTTTCTTAACGAGGATTTTTGAGTCAACGTTTTTTGCCAGAATACCCACAATATAATGTGGGTATTCTGGCAAAAAAACTCTACGCAGCGGCCGTTTTTGTTAATTTATGACGTGGCTGTGTAACAGCACACATTGCTTGTTGACTTTTACATCAATTTGATTTAAATATAGTTATGTATAAACGTATCTTACTCTTCAAACCACTCAAAAAGATTACAAAAATAATCAGCTTAGTAAAAAATATTTAATAAAATCTCGAATAATAACTTTTATTTATTTTTTGTTTACTCTTATAAAGTTTTATCTAATTAGCATTATTAAGGCTCTTTCCGGACCTCTAGAAGCACCTAAATTACTACATTAAAAAAGAAAAACAATTATACCATATTATACCATAAAAAAAAAGATAATTTAAAAAATTCACTTACTTATTCATTGAAGATAATAATAACTTTTGAACATTGTAAAGGCATCTAAAAAACATCACTAATATGCAATCATTAATTTAATTTTGTATACCTGATTCTCCATTCATTTAGTCAAATCATTGCTGTCATAATTAAGATCATCATCAGAATTCATAACAAAGTTATGAATTCTGATGATGATATATGCTTCTATATCTTCTGCGGAAATGCGCACTCTTTTGCTCTTTTGTTTTTAATATATTTTTTATTGTTTTTTTTTTTATTATTACTATTTCTGAAAATAAGATGCAAATAAACTTTGTATAAAGAGAGGTCTCCTGAAAAATGTAATTTTTATTCATGAACAATATAATTATTGCAGATTAAAACGATTATAAAAAGTGAAGTTTGAGGGTATCGATATTAACAAGTATTTAGAACACCCTGATACCCTTTAAGCCATGTCTCATTGCCGAAAATAGCGTGGTATAGTATTAAATTAAAAGAAAAACTAATCAAAAGAAATTCCTAACCAATGATTTAGCTCAAAAAAATAAAAAATACCGCAATTTAAACCTGCAACGTGCCATGAAAGTGCAACTCAGTATAAAAAGAATTAAATAAATTTTTTGTTTCAGCAAACTCTTTATCAAGTTGGTCAGACTGGAGCAACTGGTCAGAATGTTCTAGTTTTTGTGGTACTGGAACTACAAAAAGAACAAGAATGTGCCTTGATCCAAATAATTCGTGTGTAGAAAGCAGTACTGATGTAGCTGAATGTTACAGCAACCAAACATGTACAGGTATTTAATGATTAAATGCTTACTTTTTTTATATGTTATACTTATTTTGTCATTAACATCATCATCATCATCATCATCATCATCATCATCATCATCATCATCATCATCATCATCATCATCATCATCATCATCATCATCATCATCATCATCATCATCATCATCATCATCATCATCATCATCATCATCATCATCATCATCATCATCATCATCATCATAATCATCATCATCATCATCATCATCATCATCATCATCATCATCATCATCATCATCATCATCATCATTATCATCATCATCATCATTGTCATCGTCATCATCAGTATGTGGTTCTGTGTTCGTTATTGTCACGCTGTCATAGGCACACAGGATTTTAGAATTTACCCGCATTGCTTGCGATTTAAAAAGTTTTTTTTTTCATTTCCATCAGAAAGATATAAATTTTAAGATACGTTAGTTAAGAAAAAATTTTTTGAGAAAAAACTTTACAGGTAAGACCCAATAAGAAAAAGGCATTGCATTACCTAAAAATCTAAAAAAGAGGGTTTATGCATGGGGATCATCAAAAAATGATTCAAATATGTTTTTTTTATTCATTCCTTTTAAATCAAGCTATAAATGGAAAAAATCCACTTACCGAAACTTTGAGGTTTTTCATATCATCATGGCAATTTTAAGTTTCTGAGTTCAAGTAAACATTCTATAATATATTAATGTGCAATATCCTACTTTGATTTTGAAAAAAACCTTACATAAAATTTTTAAAAACTTTTTTAAAGTTATTTTTATTGATGGATGTAATATATACCATATTGAATGTCCAAAAAACATTTACTTTGCTTTTGTCAATTTTTTTTGCGGGGAATTTGGTTTTTAAACAATAGGTGTTGCAATACTAAAACTACTCAGGTTGCATTACCGAACTCACTAAATTTTTGATAATAGACGAATAGAAAAGGTTCATTATTTCAAATTTCTTTAGGTTTAATTCCTTTTTTTTTCTTCAATCCAATTCAAACTCCTTTTATAAAATCTAAACTCTATCGTAAAAAAGCAGGAATGCGTTGACATTGTAGAGCAAGATAACTTATAGGATTGCAAATTATATAAATCAGGAAAGCAAGATGAAGAAAGTATATTCCAAAGAGATGATGTTCAAGGAAAAAAAACTAGACAAATAAGTGTTTTTGGAGCACTTAGGAACAATCACAGAAAAAGGATGACACTTAATTGAATGATGAGTAACACGAGAATGTATTTTAGTAGATGGCACAAGAGAAACTAGCTCTTTAGAGCAGTGCTTATTATAGTATTTGTAGAAAAGAGAAAGAGAAGCAACATTACGACGATGTAATAATGGTTGGAGGTTAGCTGCAAGAGCAGGTCCAACTATGTTTACAATGCGTTTTTGCACCTTGTCTAAAAGAGAAAGGGCATCATTAGAAGAGTAGCCCCAGATATGGCAACAATATTCCATACAAAGCCGGATTTGAGATTTATAGAGATAGAGAATAGAATTCGAAGTAAGAAAGTAACGAGCTCGATAAAGAGATGCAACCTTAGCAGATGCTAATTTTGCAACTGATTTGATATATGGTTTCCAAAAAAGATTAGAAGTAAGAGTTAATCCTAAAAGATGAAGAGTAGATGACTCATCAAGTACATCACCGTTCATAAATATAGGAAGATCTAAATTATTGAGATAACGATTGGCTGAAAAAAATTGAGTTTTGTCTGTATTGAAGTTCACCAGCCACTGTGAGCCCCATGCTGTAGCAGAAGTGAGATCCTTTGCAAGCTCAAATGCCCCCTCCAAGCAATCGTGAGTGTTGGTTTCTTATCACGACAAGAATAGATGGTAGTATCATCAGCAAACAATACCACCTTTTGAAAAAACACGAAATTGATGAACAAGGCCGCTGCGCAGAGAAATAAGTTGATCGCGGTACTTCCAGGGATGTGGTGGGGATTGAATTCGGAACATCTCGCTTATGAAGCGAGCGCTTTACCTCAACACCACTACCGCAATGGTAGTATCATCAGCAAACAATGCCACCATGTGAGAATATCTGAAAGATCGTTGATGTAAGTTAAAAAGGGCATAGGGCCAAGGATAGAACCTTGAGGAACCCCTGAAGTTACAGAATAAGAAGAAGAGTGCTGTCCATCGAGGACAACTTTTATACTACGATTGGAAAGAAAAAAACCCAATAATCTTAAAGATGTTGCCAGATACACCATAAAAAGAAACCTTATGGAGAAGACCAGCATGCCAAACTTTATCAAAAGTTTTTGAAATGATATGAGCGATGGCCATAACCTCTCCACCTTTATTTAATGCACGATAAAACCTATCAGTTACTACTGTTAGCAAATCAGCTGTAGAAACAATAAAATTAAAATCCATATTGATGATCAGAAAGTAAGTTATTAGATTCAAGATGAGAAATTAGGTATTTTTTAATTAAAGATTCAAAAGCCTTGCCTATGATAGGAAGAAGACTAATGGGACGGTAGTTAGACGAATCAGATCGCTCTCCAGAATTCTTAAAGATAGAGATAACAGATGCTGTTTCTCAGCAGGCTGGAAAACAAGACTCTGATAAGCACTTGTTGAACAGTTTTGAGAGTAAAGACAACAGCTCCGGAGAACACTTCTGCAAAACAATAACAGGTATGTTGTCCGGGCCACAAGCTGTAGGAGAGTCTAGGCAGGAAATCACTTAATACAAAAGCTGGACTGAATGAATGTCCAGCAATGGATCAATCTGTTTGTTGGTAATATCAGGTAGAACGCAACTAGTGGAATCAAGAGATGATATTGATGAAAAGTTCTTAGCAAACAATTCAGCTTAGTCTTCAGGTAAGGTAACAAAGTTTGAACCATACAAGAGAGATGGAATTGCAGACTTACCCTTATTACTGATACTATTAAAGATTCTCCAGAAGTCACGAGAGCCTAATTTTTGAGATGAGATACGAGATTTCATGACATGAGAATAGCGGGTTTTGGCGTTAGACAAAACCTTTTTACAATTGTTTCAGTAATAAGCAGACGTCTGTTTTCTGGAGAATTGTTTTGCTGGTAAATATGGAAGTAACGGTTTCGATTAACAATCGCAGCAACACAGTGTGAGGAAACTGAAGCTTGACCTGGAATCGTCAATAGAAAAAAAAAATTCAATGCCAGCCTGAATCCACGAAGTTATGTAAGAAGTACATTTGTCGACAGGAGGAGAAAAAATTTCTACCCAAGGGCCATCACGAAGAAGATCATGGAAAGAATCTCAGTCAGCTTTACTGTAGTTGTAAGAGATTTGATAATAGAGGGATTCAGGATGAAGAAGAATGAGATATTAGTTTTAGAGAAATCAAACTGTGATCAGAAGCACCTAAGGGTGAATGTGGAGAAACTGAGCACTGACTAGGATCAGAAACAAAACATAAGTTGATTAGAGAAGGTAAATATTTCAGGTTGTCAGGAAAGCAAGTTGGAGAGTTGACTATTTGAGTTAGGGATTTGTGAAAGGCAAAAGTTGTGGGCTTTAATGTCTGCAGAATCACTGACACTAGAGCCAAGCCATTCAGAGTGGTGAGCATTAAAGTTACCGACAACAACTATATTAGCTGATGGATAAAGAGAGAGGGCTTGGTTAATATGATCAGAATTAACATTAAAAAGAGTGCAGTCTTGAGATGAAGGAGAGCGATATAAAACAAATAGAAAGGCAATAGATTGAAGTGGTGCTAAATAAAAGCACATAAAAGAATAGTCTGTGGATTCAAACCTAGTTTCACGACAAATGGGTGAATTCTTAAGAATATAAATGCCCACGTTAAGCATGTGACTATTGGAGTCTTTACGAATTAAAGGAAGATAACCATCAACACTGCGATCACAAGATGAGACAGCTGAACTCAAATTAGTCTCACAAAGAGCAAGTAGGTTGGTGAACTTTGCAAGAGATAAGACTCAACAGAAGAAAAGTTACTTCGAAGACCACGAATATTAATGAGTTATAGGTTTAGAGAACTTGGTGATGATGATGGTTTATTGTGTTTTATAGATTTTGGTACTTAATTCATTTTAAAATTAGATTAAAGAGCTTGACTCAATGCAAAGATAGTAGTCAAAACACTGTTTAATAGCGCAAACAATTGCCTCATTACTATTAATAAACCCTAAGCCATAACAAAGGACTCCAAATGTGGCCTCCGCAATGAACACCAAAAGTAAAAACAGGGACACCATCCATGCGCAACATTGCACTGTTAATACTTTGGTATTTTTCAGCTGTTGATGGAATCAGCCTCTCTGAGAGCTACTACAGAGATCGGGAAACCTGACTACCAGCCGGCCTCAGAACCATAAAACTGAGTTTTAGAGCTGTACCCTCATTAGGAGATAATAGAATGAGTTGCCTAGTCATAAAAACAGAGGCACAAGCAAAACCCATGCATTGAGTCAAAAAGATCCAGCATTTAACATCCTAAACTGGAAACAATGTATTAAAAATACATTTGCACGAGCCTAACAGATGAAGTAGGGGTGCGAGGCTGGTCAACAAATAAAATCTGTATACCACTTAAGTCTAGGAGGCCGTTTACAAGACAGTGGCCGGGTGCATTTAACATCTGCCCAAGATAAGTATTTTTATCGAGGCACCATCTCTTGCCTTTACTCAACCAAGAGCCCCAAGGCAGGGGGTGTATTAAGTTGGAGTTTGCATCTCCTAGCCTTTGCCTAAAAAGGCGTATCCTACAAGGCAGCAGGACATGAAGCAGATTGTACTATTTTACATGTTACCAGTAGCAGGATAACCTGATCTGACTTAAATATTATCTTTTTAAAAAATAATCATTATCTTATCTTAAAATATTATCTTTTTAAAAAATAATCCTGATTAATTAATATCTTTTTAAATAAAATATCATATTTTTAATAAAATAATAAAATATTATCTTTTTAAATAATAATTTTAGATAATAAAATAATAATTGAATAACAATTTTTAAATAATAATTTTAGATATTATAGTTAAATATTAACAATTAAATAATAATAAATAAATAATAATAATTAAATTATAATTTTAGAAATAGTAATAAAGTAATAATTTTTAAATAATAATTTTTAAATAATAATTTTAGATAATTAAATAATAATTTCAGATAATAAAATATTTACTTTTTAAAAATAATCATTTTGATAATTGAAAATTCAGAAAAACAATTTCTATATTGACTAATAAAATAATCTAATACTAATCTTAGTATTATCTAAATCATTAATAATACTAAAGCTCAATTTACAAATAAGGCAAGAAAGGTTTCCATTGTAAAATTTCAAGTTCTAAACTTGAAATTTTACAATGGAAACCTTTATAACCTGAAATTTTACAATGGAAACCTTAATAGAATAAACTAATATTAATCTTAGTATTATCTAAATCATTAATAATACTAAAGGTCAATTTGCAACTATAGAAAGTTAAACTAATACTAATCTTAGTATTATCTAAATCATTAATAATACTAAAGCTCAATTTGCAACTAAGGCAAGAAAGGTTTCCATTGTAAAATTTCAAGTCCTAAACTTGAAATAATACTTAAATTTACTAAAAAAAATAATTCAAGATTTTAAAATAAAACTAAGAAATACTAACCAAAAATAGTTCAAGATGATATTCTTAAAATAAAACTATGAAATAATAACACAAAAAAGAATCTAGGATGATAATATTAAAATAAAAACTTGCTAAGGTAAATAATTCAAGAGATTCTCAAAATAAAACTAAAACATACTAACAAAAAAAGAATCTAGGATGATAACCTTAAAATAAAATCTTGTCAACAAAAATAGTTCAAGAGATTCTCAAAATAAAACTAAAAAATACTAACAAAAAAAAAGAATCAAAGAAAGTTATCTTAAAACAAGACTGAAAATACTAACAAAAATAATTAAAAAAATTAATTGTAAATCTAAACTACCAGTTTAGATTTACAATTAATTTTTAGTCTTAATTCCACAATTTGATTCGTGTGAGCTACAGAAACGCTTTTTATCTCTAAAAAAAAATTAATAATCGTGTAGTAATAACTAATAATGGTAATTTAGTTTAAATAAAAATAAAATTAAATTAAAAAAAACATAAAAGTTTGTATTACCTTTCAGAAATGTAAAAACTAAGAGCTACTTCAGCCTAAATTAAGAATAGGCAAAAATATCATTACAAATAGTTATCATATTAATAAAAGTTATAAAAAAAATCACTTATTTATATAATTATACAAATTAGTAATATTTAATTATATAATTAAGTAATATTTATTTATATAAATATGTATTATATAATTATATAAATAAGTAGTATTTAATTATACAAGTAAGAGATATTTAATTATATAAATAAGTAATATTTAATTATGTAAGTAATTATTTACTAGAATAAAAAATTGAAAAACAAACGCTTTTTAGATTTAAAATTACCTTTATTCTTGACACATTACTAGCTTGAGCAAATAAAAATACAATAGATTCAGGCACTAGAACTTTAAATACATAGTCACTATCCTAAAAAGATTGTTACTTGAAGGACAAAAAAATACTGGAAAGTTGAATATTATCCAAATGTATAGATGATTTTAAGATAAGTTTGTTTAGAAATAAAAATATGATTAATATTACAGATTATGATTACCCTTCAAACTATTAAAAGCTAAAACAAAAGCATTAAAAAGATCATGCGATTGATTTTCTGTCAATAGGCTAAGGAGATCTCTGTTACAAAGATTTTCTAAATATATAAATGGAAATGCAAAAACATGTTAAATAATCAAGAAAAAAACAAAAAAGTAAATAAAACAAATGGAATAATATAGTGTAAATTCCTATATTTTTATGTAATACAAACTTTTATCTTCTCCACCAGCAATATACCAGTTATGTCTGTAACTGTATAACTGAACATAAAATACAAAAATACTATTTAAGGGTTTAGCATTTAGTAAGTTGTTATCAACTTTGACTAAAAGTCGATTTTAAATACTTGAAGTCAAAACTATTTGACCTCAATTATTGAAAATTGAATACTCAAAAATAAAATATTGCAAAAGATTTTATTTACATTAAAATGTTACACGTAATTTTGTTTCTAAACTGATATTTAAGCAACTCAATATTAAAAAACAAATGCTGAAATATATTTTTAAGAACACAGTATTCAAAGAACTCCAGGGACTTTTAAATTTGTTGAAAACAAGCTCCCTTCATTATTAAATAGTAACTGGCAATGGTAGGATTTGAATCTGCAATCCTGCTGGGACAGGCAATCCGATCACAATAATAGCAGCACGCTATACAACTCAGCTATCCGAAATTAATAGTATAATATTATATAAAAGTGTGTCTGTGAATTGTAAATTTAAGTAAGATACTTACTTTACCAGAATAAATAGATTTTAGCAACTGAGAAGATGCTATTTCAATCATACTTTTCTTTGTAAACAGATTCAATCCTATATATATTTAATTATATCCTTATTTTATTACAAACAATTATAAAAAATGTTACCACAAAATAAGGTAGACTGTATTTGGGATCTTTCTCTCACATCTGGACTTGAAATTTAAAAAGAATTTTCATGCAACTTATTAGATTGTATTACAACCTCACACCTGTGAATCTATCGAACTTAAAAATTCTGATTCAAAAATAAAAAACCTATTATTGAGTCATCATTAAGTAAAATCTTTACTTTTTGGCTTTATTGGCCTTATTTTGGCTTATTGGCCTTATTTTGACTGCCAATTTTATGAGTTCTAGTTAAAGCCTTGTTAAGATTATATTGAATAACATTTTTATTTCTCATATATTTACACATCAAAGTTTATCAAAAATTATATACAAATATGAATAAAAATCTTATACCTGTTGTAACAAATGTATCCAAGTCTTCAATATCACTTGAACTACCTTGAAAGAATTATTAGACAAGTTTGAATATTTGCTTTGTTTTAAAAAGAAAACAGAAAAAGTGAAAAACAACGACTTTATACTTAAACATTGACTACAAATAATGCATCCATCATCAACAGAATATTTGTTGCACATAGTACATGGCATTTTAGAAGTATAATCTGTCTGAAAAAAAAAATTATTAGATGTTAAAAAATTAAAAATGTTATTCTTTTGTATATTAATATATATATATATATATATATATATATATATATATATATATATATATATATATATATATATATATATATATATATATATATATATATATATATATATATATATATATATATATATATGTATATATATATATATGTATATATATATATGCGGTAGTGGTGTAGTGGTAGAGTGCTCTCTTCATAAGCGAGAGGTTCCAAGTTCGATTCCTGCCACGTCCCTGTTAGTACTGTGCTTAACTTGTTTCTCGAGCAGGGGCCCTGTTTGTCAAGGTTCGTGTTTCGGAGTTAGAGAGTTGAGAGAGGGTTATAACCACAAGTAGCTTTCTCATCTGTAGTGGCCTACTCAGCCTTGGGGAAGTGAATTAAAAAAATATATATATATATATATAATATTTTAATAATATTTTATTAAGTATTTAACAGCGATTGAACAAATTTAATGCCGACTTAGATCAAATAAATATCTTAAAATACAAAAAACTTATAAGGCTTTAACGTGCGTTCCCAGAGTTGCATTAATGAATAACAAGTTGCAATAACGAAAATAATTGTTGCAAAAGTTAGTGAACAAAAATGTTAAGTAATGCAACTTTTGTGTTGCTATACCGAATATCCATATGATCATCATCATTACTATCATCATTGTTATCATCATCATCATCATCATCATCATCATCATCATCATCATCATCATCATCATCATCATCATCATCATCATCATCATCATCATCATCATCATCATCATCATCATCATCATCATCATCATCATCATCATCATCATCATCATCATCATCATCATCATTATCATCATAATCATCATTAACATCATCATCATCAGCATCATCACACACCTTGAAGATGTATTCCAGCATGAAAAGAATTAAATAGCTTTTTCGTTTCAGCAAATTCTTTATCAAGTTGGTCAGACTGGAGCAACTGGTCAGAATGTTCTAGTTCTTGTGGTACTGGAATTACAAAAAGAACGAGGTTGTGCCTTGATCCAAATAATTCGTGTGTAGAAAGCAGTACTGATGTAGCTGAATGTTATAGGAGCCAAATATGTTCAAGTATTTAATGATTAGATACCTAACTTTTAT
>NC_088932.1:430000-482500 GCF_038396675.1 Hydra vulgaris | reverse complement strand
TGTTTTTAAAACTAAATTAAAAAACTTTATTCTTTCTACTGACAATATATATAAATATTTTTGAAATGTAAAATTATTTTCTGTTTTGTTTATTCTACATTGTTAATAATTATTAAATCAATTGTATTTTTATTATATTATATATACACGTTTGATATATTTTATATGGTTCTGACGACAAGATCTTTTGGATCTTCTTTCAGATACCAAGTTTATGTATTGTTATATTGTTATATTACGATTAATAATTGTAAACTAAAAAAAAAAAAAAAAAAAAAAAAAAAAAATTAGTTAAGATACCGGGCTTCCATTACATCTTATACAATATAAGCATGTATTAAAGAAGCGTTATATAAACTAAAAAAAGCGTGAATTCAACCGTTGTTGAATTTAAAATTCAGCATTATTTTGTTGCTTTAAAATATATTTATAATGAATTCAAATGCATTAAATATAGTGTTAGAATAACAGCGATAATATGAAGACAACTGTACATTATTTTTTTTATAAATAGGATAAAAAAGGTAACATGTATAGTTATATTTTATTTATATATAATTGTTTTACAAAAATTATGGCAAAACTTCTCCAATTTCAAAATATAACTCAGTTTCTTTACTTCCACTCGATTCTGATACTTCCAATTCACTTTCACTGCTTAAATCTGAATCAACGAAATCTATGTCTACTTGTTCATCTTTTTTTTGTGTAGCAGATTTTTGGCTGATCGGATCAAAAATAGCGGTTCATCGTTTTTGTAAAAAAAACATCAGTAACACGTTCTATAACACTTTCCCTCTCACTCTTAGTGAAATTCGGATCATTTATTTAATGGCCAAGATAGCGTTAAGTATTGTGTGATTAATACGGAGTCTTTGATCTGCCATTAGCATTGTCAAGAGACTAAAGGCTTGTTCCACTGATGAGTTCGACCCAGATAAGCATATGATTAAACTTGCTAGTTTGCATAAGTTTGGGTACTCATTCCTTCGACTTTTTAAAGTATGGCTCCATATATCGCGAGCTGGTTTAGCAAGGTAATTTACCCTGACAAAAATTTTGAATTTTTTGAATTCTTTTAAACAATTCTTAAATAAAATTTTACATTTGAATATAAAAAATTATATATTTTGTTTAAATTTTACATTTGAATATAAAAAATTATAACATGGATTTTGCTATCCATATTAAAATTATGTCATAAGAGAAATTTTAAAAGAGTACATAAATAAAAAAACATCATAAAACTCACTCAAGCTAAAAAGATTGCTGAAGGTGTTTATCACTCAAAATTTATTTTTGAGACGGGCTTTTTTTGGCCCGTCTAAACTAACTTAGACGGGCGCGGAGACGGGCACGGGCCATAGCCCGCCATTCCTGCCGAAGCCTGTATATATATATATATATATATATATATATATATATATATATATATATATATATATATATATATATATATATATATATATATATATATATGTATATATATATATGTATATATATATGTATATATATATATGTATAAATATATGTATGTATATACGTATGTATATATATATGTATATATATATGTATATATATTTATATATATACATGTCAGGGCTCGAATTATGCGTGTCGCGATTACTTTTCGCACCTTTGCGTTTAGTTTTTTCTTAAAATTTGTTTTTTGCTATCTTTCTTTTTTTCGTGATTATTCTTTTTTATTTTAGAAGATTGATACTCTATTCGCCAATATTTAGTGTTCTTTTACAGTTTAAAACTGCAGTGACTTCTGTAACAATAATTTTTTTTTAAAGCTGAGCATAAAGTAAAAGAAAAAAAAATAAAAGATTTAGAAAATCAATTAGCAAAAATGTTCAAATGCAGGAAAAAGACTAATTGTTTAAGGAAGGAAAAATTGATAAAAACAAACGATTAAATACCTATTCGAATCAAGAGTACAAGCTAATTATTGCAAATATTACCATATGTATGGAAGGCCGATTTCAATCTCTCCAAAAATCACCATTGTTTATACATTTGGTAGCTTTACTTGATGTTTATAACTGGCCGTTAAATGTGAATGATGGAATTTTTGGCGATAAAGCTATCGGTGAAGTTGTGGAACATTTTTTTGAATTTTTAATTGGTGTAGGGTGTGATTTGAATAATATACTTCATGAGTGGATCATTTTAAAAGCATACATGTTTCCCATCATAAGTAACAATCCAAATGAGTATTATTTGAAAATTTGAGAAATTGTTTTTTCCAAATCAAATTTGGTCAAAGAATGCCGAAATATTCTTGATATTTTTGAACTATTTTTAATTTGTCTTTTTATTAATGCGTAAGTAGAACGAATGTTTTCATGTATGAATCGCGTAAAAATTGACTGTAGTAGTTGTCTTAGACGAGATCTCTTAGAATCTCTACTTCCGATAAGTGAAGAAGGTCCTGAGATTGACAAATTTGATCCTGATACTGCTATGGACGAATGGTATAATGATAAAGTTAGACGATTGTCAGCAAACTTTTATCGTTATCCGGAAAAAAGAAAAAGAAAGTCAGGAAAAACAGCAAAGCCTATCCAGTCAGGCATAATTTCATATATCTCGATGTAATTTTATCGCAAAGCACCTTGGGATGTCCTGCCGGACCTCAGAATTTTATAATACAAAGTAGCGAAACTTATTTTTTTATGTACCTAAAAGAATTTCGATCTAAGTTATAACGATGCCATCATTTTGTGCTGCTATAAACTGTGGAAATAAAAGTGGAAAAAACTGTAAAGATATTTCATTTTTTCGTTTTCCTAAAGACGAAAAAAGGCAAGCTAATTCATATATTGTTTATAATAACTTTTTTTTTCATAAAAAGTTTATAAAATTATTATTGTAGTATTTTAAAATATAATCTTTTATTGTTTAAATTTTAGATGTAAACAGTGGGTCATCAACTGTCGTAGGAAAGATTTAGACGAAAAAGATTTCGTATTTTTAAACAAAAACTTTTATTTGTGCAGTAATCATTTTGAACATACAATGTATTATTCTACAAATAATAATGGAAAACGTTTGTTACAATTAGCAATTTCTACTATTTTTAACATCCCAAATCCTCCTCCACTTGTTGGTTGCAAAAGGAAATAATCAGTTGAACGTCATTCATTTCCAGCAAAAAAGCAAGTTGTTTGTTTACCTGTTAATTCAGATAGTAATTTAGAGAACAAAATGTCTACTAATGAAATAAATTTCAACAAACTTCATAGGTTACTATTAACATTGCGAGTCAAAAATTCAAGACTACATAAACAATTCGACATTTAAAATCCAAACAAAAAATCCAAAAAAACTGTGATGGGTCTATAAAACATATTTTAAATTTATCCAGGAAATACTTATCTCCTATACAAGTTAGTTTTTTTAGAAGTCAATTAGAAATGAGTAAACGAGTCAATAAAGGAAAACGCTGGGCAGTTTGTGACAAAGTTTTGGCTTTGCGAATTCTGTTTCATAGTCCTCAAACTTTTAATGTCTTGCAAACAATATTCTGTTTACCAAGTCAAACCTGTTTATTATTATTTTTGTCCCGCGTATTTTCAGATCTTCAAGAAGGGTTTTCTACTCGATTGTTTTCTTTATTAAAGTTACGTGCTGATGCAATGAATCCACATGATCGTAATGTCAGTCTTGTTTTGGATGAAATGTCATTAAAGCAGCATTTAGAGTATGATAGAAATTCTGACAGGGTTTATGGTATGAAAAATGGAAAACTTTTAAATCAGGCTCTTGTAATTATGGTTAGAGGCTTGGCAAATAAATGGAAACAACCAATAGCTTATTTTTATAATTATTCAACAGTATCAACAGCTGACTTGGCTTCTTTACTATGTGAAACCATTTCTAAGGTTCAAGAAACTGGTTTACACATTAGATGTGTAGTTTGTGATCAAGGATCTACTAATATAGCTGCCTTACGTTTGCTTGGGTTTTCCAAAAATTTACCATATTTTCCTAATCCTTCCAATGATAAAAATATTCATGTTATTTTTGATCCTCCACATTTAGTAAAAAGTATCAGAAACAATTTACGAAGACATAATATTGACATTAATGGTGAAATTGTTTCTTGGCAACACATCCATTCTCTGTATAATTTAGACAAAGTAAACTCTGTACGTCTAGTGCCAAAACTAACAGATGGACACTTAGATCTTGGTCCTCTTTTATCTATGAAGGTCAAACTTGCCACTCAAATTTTTAGTTATCAAGTTGCTTCTGCATTATATTGCTGCTCTAATACAAACTTACTTCCTTTTAGTGTATTAGCAACAGCAAGATTTGTTGAACACATGGATACTTTATTCGATATATTGAATTCATATAAACTATATGCAGATAAACCAGCTCGTTGTGCTCTAACTTTAAAAGGAGCAAGTATTTCTCAGTTGGAAGAGTTAAAGCATTGGATTGAGAAATGGAAGTTTTGTAATGTTAGAAGTCAAGCAAGTATATCATGTCATTGGGGTTTAAGTGTCACAATAAATAGTGTTCTAACCTTAAGTAGAGAGCTATTTTCTGAAGGTTTTCAGTTTGTTTGTACTTCTCGTTTTAATCAGGACTGCATTGAGAATTTTTTTTCCATTATTCGAAGCAAAGGTGGTTGGAATGACCGTCCAAATGTTAGACAATTTCGTGCTGCCTATAGAAACGCTTTATTACTTTTATCTATAGAAAAAAGCAAATCCAATAGCAACTGTATAAAGGATTCAAATTTTGAGACAGCTTTCAATCTAAATGATTTTATGAAGTGTTGTACTCAAACAACCACTAATTGTGGAATTTATGAAACAGAAAATAACATACCTAAAGGAATGTCTTATTTTCATCCAGGATCATTTTATATGTTTACTGGAAAAATTTTAATGCAACCAAAGGATCAAGCCCATTTACATATGGCTGGATGGCTTATTCAAAAGGTTTAGTTATGTCATAGGTGTGCAGATGTACTCTTTCTTAGTTCAGCTGACAATCCATCAGCTTTTATGTCACTAGTTTGTGAAATGGAAACAACTTTTATGAAATTTATTGATAAATATCTTGAAAGAGATGGACTGGCCATGATTTTCATCAATAAAATTAATAAAAAAAGTCATTTTCAGTTTTTGCACAATCAACATAAAGAACATGCGCTTTATTTGAAAAAAACATTGTTCTGTTTTTTGTTATTACAAGGATTTTTTATTCATAAAATTTTTAAACAGAGACATAAACCCACGCAATAAGTCAAATGCAAAAAAAGTTGCACGTATTCTTCATAATTAATATATTATGATACTATTTTTTTTTTTTTTTTTTTTTTTTGTATTAATATTTTCAAAAAAATTTTTAAAAAAATTATGTTTTTTGTTATTACAAGAATTTTTTATTTCATAAAATTTTTAAACAAGAACAAAAACCCACCCCATAAGTCAAATTGTAATTTCAAAAATATTGTACATATTGCCCGCTGATATATTATGATATTATTTTTTCAATATAATTCTTTGTAATGAGACTTATTTATGTTATAATGTATAATATTAATAACTTTTGTTAATGTATAATGTTAATAACTTTTATTTTTAATAAAATAATTTTATGTTCTAAAAAATTTACACTAACTTTATGTTCTACAAAATGTTTTTTCCCCATTATTTTATTCTTATTGAAACATTCTAATGGTAATCTTAACAAAATTGATGTATCTTAATGTTACGAAATTGATATATCTTTAATACAAAATTGAGTTTAGCAACAAAGTTGATTAACAAAAAACAAAACTATTTGTGTTAGTTACGGAAGAGGTCCGGCAGGACATCCCAGAATGCAATTTCGATCAGTTAACAGGAGTTTCGCGAAGTGAAAAACAGGCTTAGATCTAGTGACAGTTACAATATCGGATTTGAAAGAAAGTGAAAGCGAGGAAGAAAATTGTGACAACTTTTAATTTTATTTTAGCGCATTGTAACCTATAAAATTAAAATATTAAATAATAACTTGTAATGGCGTATGATTTTTTGCTTAGTAAAAATAATTTTTTGTTGGTTAAAATCCTGAAAAATTCTAAGTATTAAACTAGTGAAATGATTACAAAACGATCAAAATATTTACGATAATGATCTAATACTTTTTCTATTAGCAATCAAAAAAAGTATTAGATCGTAAAAGATTCTATTATTTAAACACATTTTTTTCTTTCGCTTTATTTTATTGAATGAAAAAAGTGAACGCTAACTTTTATTAAAAAATACATTGAATGAAAAAGCAATAGATATACTTAGATATACTTATATACAATAGATAGTGCAGCCGTGGCGCAGTGGTTAGAGCGCTTGCTTTATAAGCAGGAGATCCAGGCACTTCCGCGGTGTTCTGTGACAAGACCGTAAGGACTTCTTGGGGCACCTTAAAAAAAAAAAAAAAAAAAAAAAAAGATATACTTAGATAAGAAAACTTACTTAATAAGTATTTAATTATCATTCTTGTTTGTGATTGTGCGGGTTTTCGTGAAAATGTTAAGTTTTAACATTTTATCACGATAATGTCTTCGTCATTTTTAATAGTTTTTTATAACTGTTTCAAATTTATAGATTGTTTTGTTAGAGTTTTAAATAATTTTTTTTACTGGTTAAAATTTATAAAAAATTAAATATTCTAGTTGTTTTAAACAGTTTAAAATATGTAAATTAATTCGAAAAATAAAATTAATTAATTAAAAGAAGATTATATCAAGTTCATTGATTTTACAAAAATACAGCCGTTAGATTTAATGCAATATAACAATAGTAATAATGTTAATTAAAACTAAATTAATAAACTAAAGTAATAATGTTAATTAAAACTAAAGTAATAATGTTAATTAAAACTAAAGCTACTTTACAACCGCTGAACGTAAATGTTATGAAATCTTATGCAAAAATGAGACTTATTATATATGTTATTATAAATAAGTTAAAATAAATAATGCGTCCTCCCCTCCGGCGGGAGTGGAGGAGGGGTTATGAGCAACAAAAAAATCGCGATTAGATTTTTTTACATTACTTCGAGCCCTGCATATATATATATATATATATATATATATATATATATATATATATATATATATATATATATATATATATATATATATATATATATATACATATATATTAACGAAGAAAAAACAACTTTTTCTATGGTACTTTAAGTTTAATGCCCATACGGCAATAATCAGCCATTGAATACAAATTCAAAAACAAAACCGCTAAAATTACAAAATACTGTGTAGTTGGATCTTAATGTCGCTAAGAAAAAACAAAATATTAGCTAATCACCGGTGTCAAAAAAAGATAAGAGGAATTTATTCTTGCGTCTGCATTTTGAAATCATTTCATTTCGTTTATTTAACAAGTTATCACCTTTTTTGTTAAAATAAGGAATCTTTCGTATAAACAAAGATTGCAAGTTTTTGACGAAGTGTTATAAGGATTGCAACGTTTTACAATTTTTCACTTAATTAAGGGTGTAAACATTTCCCAGTGAAAAATAAAACCGCGTTTCACATGGGTTCCGCGTGGGTTCCGTGTGGGATTGATGGGATTTACGTGGGACGGATTTTCCCATGTGGTATCCGTATGGAAATTTGTCACCTTAAACCCATGTGGGTAATCCCACATGGGTTACATGTGGGAACCATAAGGTATTTACACACATGGGAAATCCCACGTGGGTTTCATGTGGGATTTGCATGGGAATTAATTTGAAAGCTGGAAACTAAAATAAAAACTTTTTAAAAAAAACTAAATAAAAATTTTTAAATCGACATTGCATTGCGTTACGTTTATATTGTGTGAAAATATTTTATATTAATATAGAGAATGGCAAGCAAGTATATAAAAACCACAAATAATGTTTATCTTTCTTTATAAAATAAGATTAAAATTTGTGCAAATAGTCGTATTATTAGGATAATATAATAGTTATTTGAATATAGATCTTGAGTATATTATCTGCAAACAATTAACTGATGAAAGTTCAAATGTTGTCAAAAACCAAGCATGCATGCATGAAATGCAGGTTTAAAAGTCAAAGAATTCCCAATTTTCTTTGTTAAAAAAGAAAAAAATAGGGTGGTGGTGGTGGGGGAGATAAGTTTCTGTAACTTTTTTTATACTCCAAAACTTTTAACTTTAGATATAACAAGGTCCTTATGACTTAAGGGACTTACAAACTACATTGAGGAACAAAAACAGGATATTAACAGAAACTTTTCAATTTTTAATCTGAAGTACCACAATGTTATTGAGAATAAAGCCTCTGGGTCCAGTTTTCAAAGTAATATAATCTAAAAAAATGTTTAAATAAAATAGTATACTTTAAAATGCATATAGTTATACATATAACTCCTGATATAGTTATACATATAACTCCTAATATAGTTATACATATAATATAACTCCTGATTGTTAACTATATGTATAACTATTTATACATATAATTTGCTATAGAAACTTATTTTTTAAGGTTATGCTTGAATAAATTAGTACCAAATAATTCAAATTTAAGATTTAGTTAAAGTTCAAGTTATAGTTCTTATTTATTCATTGTTTTTGTTAATTTTATATTTATTTGTTCAAATTTATTAAATAGTACTATTTCTTACTACAGTAAGAATGTTTATCATTGTTAAATGTGATTTTATTTGTTAATTTTATTTTCAACATATTTTGACAACACCCTTTACATTTTAAATGATGACAACTTTACTTTTCTATTGATGTTAAATTTATTATGTTTCAATAACTCAGATTGTATCATAACTGAATTATTGTAAGCTTTGAAGGGGTTTATTGTATATCAAATGGTGTTTTAAATAAAGTAAAAATTATATATATATATATATATATATATATATATATATATATATATATATATATATATATATATATATATAGATACATATATATATATATATATATATATATATATATATATATATATATATATATATATATATATATATATATACAGTGGTGTGAAAATTATTAAGACCATTGTTGAAAAAGTAAATTTTTTGAATATTTCCTTTAAAGACACGCACACAATGTCATAAAATGGGCATAGTTCAGTATTTTGTGGATGCTCCTCTAGCTGCAATAAGTTTTTCAACCCTCTTAGGCATTCCATCAATCAGTCTTGGACACATGTCTTGTATTTCTGGATCATGTGTCCAAACCTCTATGAGCGCCTCAATCAATGCGACTTTTGTTGTTGGTTTTCTGTCGGCAATTCTCTTTTTGACTATCATCCACAAGTTTTCTATCGGGTTCATATCAGGTGAATTACCAGTCCATGGTAGGATAGGAACATTATTACGATTCAAAAAGTTTGTAACAGAGAGTGCCCGATGACACGGTGCACCGTCTTGTTGGAAGATGAAATCACCATCAGGAAAATGAATTGGAAGTTGAGGTAGAAGGCTTTTCTCTAATATGTTGATGTATTGATGTTGATTCATTCTGCCTTCAACAATTCTAAGGGCTCCTACACCATGGGAACTTATCATTGACCATATCATTACTGAGGTAGGATGCTTGACGGTCTTTACCAGACATTGCGGATGAAATTCTTCCCCAGAACGACGGCGCACGTACTGACATTTATCATCGAGTATCTCGAACATAGACTCGTCACTAAAGCAAACCTAAAAATACAAACACACTGTAAAAGCCTTGAGCTTACATTAGATTAACATCCTGTAATCACTGGTTACATGTTCAATTCATTTTGAATTCATGCAATAAACATAGCCATTGCTACAATGTTCGATACATAAAACAATTGCACTAGTGGGTAATGATATTAAACATCATTATTATATGAAAAAATATGTTACATTTTGCTTCAACTTAAAGTACATGATTGTAAGCTCTTATATAAAAAATGGTAAAGGGTAAAATACCTTTCTCCATTGTTCTGTGGTCCAATCTTTGTGATCCATGGCCCATTGCAGCCGTCGCATTTGTTGAGCATTGGTCAAGAGCGGTTTTTTGCGCGGTCGACGTGCTACAAATCCATCTTGTATCAGCCATCTCCGAACACAACTTGTTGAGACATTGATCTGGTGCTCCTGCAGCACACCCTGGAGCTGCTTGCTGGTCATTCTTCTGTTTTTTCGAACGTTTGCAAGCAGAACCCTTCTTGCACGTGGCGTCATGACTGGTTTTCGTCCTGAAGTGGAACGTCTTGGAGAGGATGTAAAACCAAAGTCCAATCGTTTCTTGATGGTAAAAACTGCTGTTTTACTTAGTCCACATCTCTTGGCAATTTCCCGTTGTGAAAATGTTTCCAACTTTAATAATGCTTCAACTTTGCCTCGCTTTCTGGGACTAGGGTCAGCAACTTTATCCATATTTTGAAAATATAATATAATCTGACAAAAAAAATGCTTAAATAATCAAAATCACATATTTAAAATCAGAAAAATATTAAACTGTATCACTAACAACAGCAATAATCTAACAAAAATCACTTATAGTTCGTTTGAACCATACATATTCACTTGTCTGCAACTTACATTTCACAAGGCAAAATATACCAAATGTTTACTAAAACACATAACTCTACAATAAAAGTTAATAAATTAAAATTAAAATTAATAATTTCAATACTCAGCCACACCCACAGCACGTTTATAATAAAATAAAGTAGTGCTGCAACTTTTTTAGAATCTAAAAAGTGGTATAAACTAAAAAAAAAGCTTTTTTTCTTGGTGGTCTTAATATTTTTCACACCACTGTATGTATATATATATATATATATATATATATACAACATTAAAACAATAAAATTGATACAAAATTTCACTTCAAAACGAATACCATTACATTGTGATGATAATAGCATTAGGAAACTAGTATTTATGTATAAATATTATACTATAAATAAATAGTTTTTTAATTCATTTTATAAAATAGAGACTGACAACTGAAAGTTAATGGAAATAAATACAAATTATAAAAATCATGTGAACTTCATTTATTATTTCTAAATACTATATTAATGTTAGTCTACAAAGTTAAAATCAATTTAGAGCATTGTTATTAGTTCTTTTGCGATTCGCACTTCCACTTCTGTTTGTCAAATTTATAAAATAGGTGGTCAAAGCTTGCTCAAATGTTAGGTTCTCAGCATAACAATGCTTTTTTCTTACACTTTCTAAAGAGAAATATGGCAAATTGATTACTTATTTTACCTAAATCATAGGATCATCTATGCATAATGATGTCAGATGATGACCCGGTCTATTGAACACCTTCACCTTTATCAAACTCAGTCAATTTATTGCCATCTCCCATTGAAAATGATGTCAGTTTTTGTTATCATATTATGATGGTATATTTAAATTGTTAATATAATATAAAAAATGCATATACCATTAATTTTTTTCTGGTTCAGTTATACATTTATTCTCAACAGTACTAAAAGTAAAAAAAAAAAAAAACAAATTGTTCTTTCAGATAAGCAAGCTAATTTCTGAATTTAAATTGTTTTTCCTATGATCCTCTACAGTTTTAAGCAACAAAAGCAAGAAGTTTTTAGACCACATTGTTGGTGTAAATACCTCAAAAACCTGCTCATAACTAGCATAAATTGTTTTTAAATAAAATAATTTACTTTTTTTTTATTCAGTTTTTTAATTGACATTATTTTAGTCTCAACATTCCCTCCCATTGTTAATTATTGTTAAACTCACACTGCCCCTCTATCTACTGGCATCATGATCCCATAGCCTAAATACTATGTGTATATATATATATATATATATATATATATATATATTATATATATATATATATATATATATATATATAATATATTTATAATAATTCAGTAAAATTCAATCTTAGTTTTGAAACGTAATAAATTTAACATCAATAGAAAAGTAAAGCTGTCATCATTTAAAATGTAAAGGGTATTGTCAAAATATGTTGAAAGTGAAATTAAGTTACTAATAAAATCACGTTCAACAATGATAAATATTCTTACTGTAGTAAGAATTAGTACAAGTTAACAAATTTGAACAAATAAATATAAAATAGTGAAAAAACAATGAACAAATAAGAACTTGAACTTGAACTAAATCTTGAATTAATTGGTACTAATTTGTTCAAGCATAACATTAAAAAATAAGTTTATATAATAAATTTTATGTTTAACTAGTTATACATATAGTTAACTATCAGGAGTTATATGTATAACTGCATGCATTTTAAAGCATTTTTTTAAATTTATGTTTTACTTTAAATCATATTACTTTCAATACTGGACCCAGCGACTTTATTCCCAATTACACTGTGGTACTGCAGATTAAAAATTGAAAAGTTTCTGTTAATATCCTGTTTTTGTTCCTCAATCTAGTTTGTAAGTCCCTTAAGTCATAAGGACCTTATTATATCTAAAGTTAAAAGTTTTGGAGCATAACAAAAGTTACAGAAACTTATCTCCCCCCTATTTTAATATTTTTTTTTATTAAAGAAAATTTGACTTTCAAACCAGCATTTCTTTGTGGGACACTGCAGTGTCCCATGCATGCATGCTTGGTTTTTGACAACATTTGAACTTGCATCAGTCAATTGTTTGCAGATAATATACTCACGAACTATATTCAAATATCATATGAACATGTTAAAGAATGTTCATATGATATTTGAACATCACAAATTTAATAATATTGTTGTGATATGTTATATAAATAATACCATAATAGATTATGATATGAAAATAAGATAGGATATAAAGGCAATGATCAAAGAATAAATTTACTTATAGAAATTTAGATTTTAGTTTATTAGTTTAAGAATATTATATTATGTGTGACCGCGGCCTTCTAAAATAACAGGCCTTGACATCGCGCAACAAAGTTGTTAAACTGAAGGCCAATTCCTAATACTGTGTTTACATTTTCATCTTTTAACATTAGACGAAAGTTTGTGTTCGCGCTTTTTTAATCAATCTTTAAAATTTGAATGGTTCATAAATTAGATAGCGCAACCTCAAGACGATAACGTTGTAAGTTTCAAGGCGTTAACATTGTAAGGTAAGAATATTGTCAAACTAACGATTAGTTTTTTTAAATGCCTTAAAAATGCCTTTGAAATGCTGTGTATCTCTTTGCAAGTCGAACTATCTCAACTACAACAAAAATATCAATTTATACAACTACAACTACAATATCAATTACAACTACAACGAAGTTTATACGATTGTTTGTGTGTTGACTACAAGTTGCCAAGTATAAGGACTTTAACACGATTGACTTCAAAAATAAGCTCAATGGAGGACCTAAGTTTCATAAATAGTATTTTTATGAATTTAAATCCATTAAAAAGAATTTCCATACTACTAATTGATGAGGTTTTTGTCAAAGCTTCATTACTTTACCAAAGAGGTGCTTTGTTTGGTTAAGCAGTAAACTACCCTGAAAAATTAGCTAAAACAATTTTATCATTTATGATTAAATGTCGTTTTGGAGGTCCTGAATTTATATGAAGAGCTCAACTTGTTGCAAATCTTTCCTCTGAATTTCAGTTTGCTTAATGTCAACAAATTGTTGATACGATAAATAATATTGAAAATAGTAATACACTGTTAACAATTACTGATGGTAACCGTGTAAATCAAAGATTTTTTCGGAATGTTTAAAACAGTTGATAGTAAACCATGGTTAATAACATCAGGTATATATTTATTGTATGATTATGTGCATCTACTAAAATCTACATCAAACAATTGGTTGACAAAATAGACTGGGGAACTTCAACTTTTAAACAATAAAGAACTGGCTTTGGCTAAGTGGAGTGATTTAGAAACTATATATAAAACTGAGTGCAATAGTCTTTTTAAACTCTCTTAACTTACAGCTAAATCAGTTTATCCAAAACCAATAGAGAGACAATCTGTAAAGTTTTGTTTGTCTGTTTTTTGCAAAGAAACAGTAGCTGCATTAAGAACGCATCCAGAGATCGAAAATAAAGCATTTGAAGGTACTGCTGTATTTATTGAAAAATAATTTTTTTTCGAATGTTGTTAATGTCAAAGCACCTGGTGCTGGCATTCGGTTTAGAAATGAATTATGCGAAGAAATCCACTCAGTTGGTGATCAACAGTTACAACTGCTACGAGATATTGCTAAACTGTCAAACTTTATGAAACCTACAGGTAAGCGTGTAAAACAGCTTACGTTAGATACTAGCAATGCAATAGCGCATTTATGTTATGGCTTTATTGATCTTGTAGAAACTTTGTTGAGTAATGTAGCAAAGTATGTCTTATTAGGTTGGTTTTCAACAGATCCACTTGAAAAAGCTTTTTCTAAGCTTTGACAGGGATCTGGAGGTACTTACTTTATACACGCTAAATCTGTAATTAAAAAAATTAATATTCAACTTACTAAATTGATATTACAACTTGACATTCCTGTTGATGGTATCGATGGTCATACTTGTGACATATGTTTTAGAGATATTTCTACTGATGAAAAAGAACTTCTGGATAATATACATGATCTTGAAAGCTCAGTTAATAAATCTACATTAGTGGCTATAGTTTACATCGCTGGCTATGTGCAAAAAAGCGAAATAAAAATTTATGATAATTCTACCAATTATTTTTATAAATATGGAAGTTATCTGTAAAGCCTAAACAGAGGCGGACTTGAAATTCCTTCTGATGCTCTTTTCTAATGGTCAATATTTTGCTTTTTTTTTCAAGGTGCTACTGACCCTTTATACAGAACATTTTGTGTTACTCAGTTTTAGTTCATTGCTGCTAAATATTAATTTAAAATCACAAAAAAACAATGCAGAGTATATTCTAATATTCTGCTAAAGAATTACTCACTAATTACCACTCCCAAAATACTAAAGCTATCATAATTTATGTGAAAATTAGTTTTGTAATTAATTATGCTATTTACTTGTTTTGTTTTTTATTTTCTCATTAGCCTATATGTCTTTCAATATGTTTGGATTTGTAAATATTTACCCTGTTGAGATATATTGATAAAACTTATTTTTTGCTTGAATCAACTTTTGTTGGTGTTTTTTATTGTTGGTGATTTTTGTTGTTACCATTTTTAGCAAAAAAAATTAAAAATACAGTTATCTTTTTAATATATAGATATATACTTTGTTATGGTTCTGCTTGTTATTAATACTATTTAATATTACATAAATATTCTTAATGAAATTTGAAATACGAAAAATATGATTATCTTTTAACAACTTTTTGGTTTTCTTTTTATATTTCTGTCTTTACTAGAGATTATGATTAGAAAACATAGACTGCCATTACACCCAACCTAATAAAAAAATATATCAATATAAGTAAAAGTGAAAGTTTAATCGGCCTTCAGGTTTTACGGCATTTCGCGATGTCAAGGCCTGTTGTTATAGAAGGCCGTGTGTGTGACGAAAAAGTAAAGATACTTTTGCATCCAGTGGCTATTGCACCCAACGTCTATATCATTGAAAAAGTAGGTTTTTACATTTTTGTTTTTGTTTTTTTGTTTAACTACTTATCCTAATTGATCACTTTTTTTCAGGATTCTCCTCATGGGTTCAAGCTCATTACGCATAATATGTGTCCAATTACCCATAATACGTTAGTCATTGTAAGTAATAAATTAGGAAATGATTATTTGTGAAATATTGTAGTCATTAATGACTTCAACCTGGCTAATATTTAAAATTGCTCGACTAATAAGGTTTCTTATTAAAATTGCGCTCTTAAAATCTCTCTCTCTCTCTCTCTCTCTCTCTCTCTCTATATATATATATATATATATATATATATATATATATATATATATATATATATATACATATATTATATATATATATATATATATATATATATATATATATATATATATATATATATATATATTTATATATATTTGTATTTATATTTTTTTTTTAGAAAATGTTTGAAGAAAGTTAGAAGATACTAAAAACCTTGATATTATGCAAGCCGAAGCGATTTAATTAATTCTATCTACAAAAAAAGGCGTGTAAATCGCAAAAGAAAAAATAATTTTTTTAATATTCATTTTGGATGTATTGAATAATAGCATTTATTTTAAAATAAATTCATTTTGCAACACGTTTTTTAATTTTATAAAACTTCGTCATAATAGTTTATGGTAAATCCCACATAGGTTAAAGGTGAAAAACATTACATGTGAAGGATCAAAAATGCTACACATTTTGAATACCAAATGGGATAAAGTATCAAATACCAGATTAAGTTAAGCCTCTCTGAAAGCTTCGATGATTAATTTTAAATTACTATTTAAGTAATTTTTATATTAAAAGATTTTTAAAAATGATCATAGAAGCATTCGGACTTTCATTTGTCTAGTATTGACTACTTTTATACCATTTGGATAAAAATATGTTACATTTAAGATCTATAACATGTAGTATTTTCCACCTATATCCCATGTAGGATTTACCACATAAAACCCATGTGGGATTTACCATATGAAACCCACATGGGACAAAATAATAATCCCTATAAGGGTTACAAGTGGTAAAAACCCACGCGTATCCCATATGAGATTTACCATATGGAATCCATTGGGATTCACCATATGAAACCCACATGGGACAAAATATTAATCCCCACATGGGTTACATATGGAAAAAACTCACGCGTATCCCATATGCGCTTTTTCACTGGGTTTGTCTTTTATGTCCCAAAATTCTTTAGACAATTTGTTATGATTTTTATATTTATTAATGTTAAAAAATTTTAGATGGTTAGCATTGCGAAATTTATATGGAGTTTCACATAAGCCAAAATATACTTTTTCATTGTTGTCAGGTTCATTTGACGACACGGTCGCTTGATAAGCGATGTTCTTTTCCAATTAGAGGGCAATCTATTTTTTGTTTTCAATTACAAGAATCAGTGTTTAAAAAAAATCAGTGTTTAAAAAAAAAAAAAATAAGTGTTTAATAATCAGTGATAAAAAAAAAAAAAAAAAAAAAAAATAGATTACCCTCTAAATGGAAAATGCTTTTCGAAAAATGTAATTTACAAGTGCATTGTTTCCTCACAAAACAACCCTGATAAACAATATATTGGCTTAACCGAGGGGAATGGAAATAACGTTATGCCAACCAAAAAACAATCGTTTAAACACAAAAAATATTCAAAAGAGACTATGCTGTCAAAATATATTTGGGATTTAGAAGAAAAAAATAAAAATTTTAATTTACAATGGTCTATTCTAAAATCTGCCCCTGCCTATAATAACATTTCCAAAAAATGTATGCTATGTTTGCAAGAAAAATTTGAAATAATTACTCATTTAAATCAACAAAATTTATTAAATAAAAAATCTGAATTAATTTCTAAATGTAGGCACGAAAATAAATACCTCTTAAAAAATTATAAAATCAAATGACCAAATTTAACTATCCCCATTCCAAAGAAAATTATTTCATAATTACTTTCTGTAACTGTCCGTTAACAAAAAAATATAGTAATTAAAAATATTTTATAATAATTTATAACTTCCTGTAAAATAATTTTTTCTATAAATTGAATCTTTTATGAGATTTAGTAACTCTTCCTGATGATCCAGCAATGGTGAAACTTTAAGTCGAAGATAAAAGTTAGATAAGTGTTTTTTCCTAATTTATTATTGCTCTGTTCTTTAAGAACATTGAGCACTCTATTTGTAAAATACACTAACATAATTTACATATATATATATATATATATATATATATATATATATATATATATATATATATATATATATATATATATATATATATATATATATATATATTAGGGTGTCTCAAAAAACAACATTTTTGAAAAATATATGTAAAGACCCCCTTAATGTGTTCTATCTAATATAAAAACACTAGATTTAAAATTTTTTTGAATAAAGAATATTTTAAGGGGTCCCTCAAGACCCTCAAATATTTAATGAGTCCCTAATGTTTTCAAAAAAAAAGTTTATTAAAAGTATGTCAACCTGGTACTCAAATGAAGCAAAATTATATAAAATTTTCAAAAATAATATTTAATTTGGAAAAATTTTAACTTATTTATCAAAATTGTCATAAAAATACATAAAAAATGCAGTTTTTGTTTTTTGTTAAAACATAATTTTTCATGTAATAAAACTAAAAATAGCAATTCTATATTTGAAATCCATATTATTTTTGAAATTTTTATATAATTTCACTTTATTCAGAAAAATTTTAAATATAGTGTTTTTGTATTAGATAGAACACATTAAGGGGGTCTCTGCATATATTTTTCTAAAATGCCGTTTTTTGGGACACCCTAATATATATATATATATATATATATATATATATATATATATATATATATATATATTTATATATATATACATATATATATATATATATATATATGTATATATATATATATATATATATATATATATATATATATATATATATATATATATATATGTATATATATATATATGTATATATATATGTATATATATATATGTATATAAATATGTATATGTATATATATATATATATATATATATATATATATATATATATATATATGTATATATATTTATATGTATATATATATTTATGTATATATATATATATATATATATAGATAGATATATATGTATATATATATATATATATTTATATATATATATAAATATATATATATATATAAATATATATATATATATATTTATATATATATATATATATATATATATATATATTATATATATATATATATATATATATATATATATATATATATACATATATATACACACTCCTAGTCGGCCTTTAAAAAAGAAAGCTAACAAATACCAGAAACTGTATACCAATCAGCTTGACTTCGTTCCCATGCAAAATTATGGAGAAAATAGTAAAGAATGAACTTATTAACAACTTCACCAAAATCAACCTTTTTGTAGCAAACAACATGGTTTTGTCCTGAATAAATCATGTACAACAAACCCTCTGGAAACTATAAACTTAGCCACCAATCAATGGCAAAAATAATACCACAAGATATCATATTTCTTGACTTTTCACATGCGTTTGATTTAGTACAGCATACTAGCCTTATTGAAAAACTGAGCAAATATTAAGTATGTTGGCATAGATTTGCTCATTTTTAACAAATCGACGTGCTAAGAACAAATCTATTTGCTATTTTCATTAACGTCCTCCCAGACAACATTAACTTTAGCTGCAAAATGTTTGCAGACAACACCAAATTAATAGCACCAATCTGGCCGGGAAACAAAGAGCTTGATACTAAAAGCCTGCAAGATGACATCAACAAGATAAGTGATTGGTGCTGCAATTGTCAAATGCAACTAAATCTTAGTAAATTGAAAGTGATGCACACTGGACAAGCAAACAAATTAGCGACTTATGCTAGACATTATGCGACACTATGCTAGAATTACAATCAGGCGCAAAAAGAGATCTAACAACAACGATGATAGAAATAGACCTTAAGGTTGCAATAAGTCAAGATCTTAAGCCAGAAAAACAAATCAATAAAGCTGCATTGATTGCAAATAAATTTCTTGGACTGTTAAAAAATACATTTATATCGCAAGATCCAGCACTATGGAAAAAACTCTATACAACATATGTCAGACCATTTGGAATATGTAGTATGCACTTGGTCACCATTGACGAATAAGGACCGAAAAGCACTTGAAAAAGTTCAGCTTTGAGCCACCAAGTTTGGACACGCAATGAGACAACATATCTATAAATAAAGGCTAATCAAACTCAACCTTACTAGTCTAACTTTGTGTTGACAAAGGGGCAACCTCATTCAACAACTTAAAATATTAAAAGGAATTGACAAAGTGAAATGGTGTGTACCAACAATCACAAGAGAGCCAAGAGCTGGTTGTAGGACAACTGAGAACAACTGAGCAAAGAAATAGTCCGTAACAGCGCACTGCAAAGCAATTTTTTCACTAACAGAATCGTGAACTGTTGGAAGTCGCTATCCAATGATAAAGTGAACGCAGAAATAGTCAACACATTCAAGAATTGGCCGGACATTCTCCCGCATAGTTGCTACAGTGGCTTACCCTCGGATAGGTTACTTTATGTGAGCTGATAAGCTCGCATTTCAACTTATTATAACAACGTATATTTATAAATTTATATGTATATATCTAAAAAAAATAGGACAAATATTTAAATGGCAGTCATAAAAACATTATTCTGGCTTACTTTATACTGGCTTATTTGTTTTAAAAAATAAAGAGTTTACTAAGCTTTACATGCACTCCTAGGGTTGCAATAACAAACAACAAGTTGCAATAAAAATCAAAGTGGCTGCAAATTCCAACATAGGTCATGTCACGTTGCTTTATTAAACAAATGCGTTAGAGTACAGAACATTGGTGCTGCTTTACTGAACATCCATATGATCATCATCATTACCATCATCACCATCATCATCATCATTATCTGTATCATCATTATCATTACAATTATTATAATTTATACTTCTCAAAAACTCTTTTAAGTTACGTTTTATATTAAAAAAATTAAAGTAATTTAACATGAAAATTAATGTTATTGTTATAGCAAACACTTTATCATATTGGTCAGATTGGAGCAGTTGGTCAAATTGTAGTGTCTCCTGAAGTGGTGGAACTAAGAATAGAACAAGGATGTGTCTTGATAAAGTTAAATCATGTGTAGGGAACATATTAATATGAATTATAATTATCATCATCTTCAGTATTATTATCATAGCCATCATTATCAACATCATCATTATTTTTTTCATCATCATTATAGTCATTAATATCATCATTTCACATATCATTATTTTTTTAAAAAACTACTCAAAGTTGTATTTTATATTAATGAAAATTAAAGTTATTTAATGTGATAATTTATGTTATTGTTTTAGCAAACACTATATCATATTGGTCAGATTGGAGCAGTTGGTCAAATTGTAGTGTCTCTTGTGGTGGTGGAACTAAGATTAGAACGAGGATATGTCATGGTCCAGTAAAATCTTGTTTAGGGAATACCACTGATATAGCTGATTGCTATATTAATTTAACTTGTAAAGGTATTTAAAAAGTGTTTTTTATCATAATTCTTATCACATTAATTTTCAATGTTATCATTATTCTAATATTATAATGTTCTAACTTTTAATGTTATCTGCCTTTGTCATCATTCTATAAATAATTATCATAATTATTATTATCCTTTATTTTATTTTTCATTATCTAGCCAATTATCATCACCATCATTATCACTATCATCATCATTATCACCTAAATTAAAGATTTTTGATGATAATGAAGATCATCATCATTAATCTTTAGCTTTTAATATCTTGTTTATTTTTTGTCAAGTTGGTCAGATTGGGGAACTTGGTCTAATTGTACTGTTACTTGTGGTATTGGAATTATGAATAGAACAAGGATGCGCTTTAGTATAATTGATATATGTGTAGGCAACACTACTGATAAAATTGATTGTTATAGTAATCAAACATGTACAGGTATTTAATGAAGAAATACTTAATGTCTTATAAAATAATTGTTTTTTCATCATTATAATCATCATCTTCTTCCTCATAATCATTATTATTATCATCATCATCATTGTTATCATTATCTTCATCGTGACCGTTATTCGAAAATGACTTAGCTAAGTTACATTTTAATTTGCACTTAATTTCAGGTTCTTTTTTTTTATTTCATCAAATCTTTTTTCAGGTTAGTCAGATTGGGGCAGCTGGTCTAATTGCACTGTTACTTGTGGTGTTGGAATTATGAATAGGGCAAGAATGTGCCTGGGTACATTTGATTTATGTGGCGGAAACACTACTGATATAGCTGAGTGCTTCAATAATCAATCATGTACAGGTATTTAATGAATAAATGCTTAATTTCTTATAAAATAATTGTTTGGCCATCATAACTATTATCAACTGCTTCCTTATAATCATTGTTACCATCATCATAAACGTCATAATTATCATCAACATCATCACCATTATCACTGTTACCATCATTATCATGATCATTATCAACATCTATTCTTTCTTTATCATTATCATCATGATCATTAATATGATCATCATTTATTTTTCTTAAAAAATACTTGCAAAAAAATTACATTTTATATTAATGAAAATTATAGTTATTTAATGTGATAATTTATGTTATTGTTTTAGCAAACACTATATCATATTGGTCAGATTGGAGCATTTGGTCAAATTGTAGTGTTTCCTGTGGTGGTGGAACTAAGAGTAGAACAAGGATTTGTCTTGATCCATTTAAATCATGTGTTGGGAACACTACTGATATTACTGATTGTTACAGCAATTTAACTTGTGCAGGTATTTAAAAAGTTTTATAATTTTTATTATTTTTAATATCAATGTTATCATTATTGTTGACATCATCATTGCTATCATTTTAATCTACCATTGTCATCATTCCTTAGTTTATCATCTTTATTATTAGTATCTTTTTTTTTGCGTTGTCTACATATTTATTGTCATTATCATTATTATTATTATTATCATCATCATCATCATCATCATCATCATCATCATCATCATCATCATCATCATCATCATCATCATCATCATCATCATCATCATCATCATCATCATCATCATCATCATCATCATCATTTTATGGATCTATATCTATGGTCTTGTAAGAATAATTTTGCACTTTTATTTTCTTATATTCACATTGTGTCAATAATTTTTTTCATCTAATACCTTGTTAATTTATTTTACTTAAAGACTTTTAGAATTAAACAATTTCAATCTTTTTAAACATTAAAATCCTTTTATATCAAGTTTAGTTATTTCTTTTATTATATAATTATTAAATTAAACTGGTTGACAAAGACATTGCAGAAACATTATTTTTAAAAATCATGAAAAAATGCTGTTTCAGCTTTAGGTAATGAGAAAACAAGATTTAGAAAATAGTTTTGATATGAATTTATTGTCTTTATGTGTTAATTTAAATTTAAACCCCTTTTTTGGGACTTAAGGGAGTATATACGGTAGTGGTGTAGTGGCAAAGCGCTCGCTTTATAAGCAAGAGGTTCCGAGTTCAATCCCCACCACATCCCTGGTTGTACCGCGCTCAACTTGTTTCTCCGTGCAGCGGCCTTGTTCGTCAAGGTTCGTGTTTTGGAGTTGTAGAGTTGAGAGAGGGTTATAACCACTATTAAGTAGCCTCCTCATCTATAATGGCCTTCTCGGCCTTGAGGAGGCGAATAACAACAAAAAAATATATATATATTTTTATTTTATTCTAAAAACAATCTGCTTCATGTCCTGCTGCCTTGTAGGGTACGCTTTTTTAAGTAAAAGCTAGGAGAAGTCAACTCATAACTTAAAACACCCCTTGCCTTGGGTCTCTTGGTTGAGTTAGGCTAGAGATGGTTTCTTGATAAAAATACTCATCTTGGGCATATGTTAAATGCATCCGGCTACTATATGGTAGAAGGCCTTTTAGGCAAAGACTTAAGGGGTTAACAGTATCTATTTGTTAACCAGCCTTGCACCCCTTCCTCATTTGATAGGCTGGTGCAGATATATTTTTAATACATTGTTTCCAGTTTAGGATGTTAAATGCTGGATCTTCTTGACTCAATGCATAGGTTTTGCTTAAGTTTCTGTTTTTATGACAAAGCAACTCATTCTGTTATCTCCTAATGAGGGTACGGCTCTAACACTCAGCTTTATGGTTCTGAGGCTGGCTGGTAGTCAGGTTTCATGAACTCTGTGGTAGCTCTCATAGAGGCTGATTCCATCAACAACTGAAAAATATCAGAGTACTAACAGTGCCATGTTGCACAAGGATGGTGTCCCTGTTTGTGCTTTTAATGTGCATTGTCAAGGCCATATTTAGAGCCCTTAGTTACGGCTTAGGGTTTATTAATAATACTGAGGCAATTGCTTGGGCTATTAAACAGTGCACTGAGTACTGTCTATGCTTTGAGTCAAGTTCTTTAACAAATTTAAAAATGAATAAAGTACCAAAAACTATAAAACACAAAAAACCATCGTCATCACCAAGATCTCTAACCTATCATTAACCATTATTTATGGTCTTCAAAGTAATTTTTCTTTTGCTGAGTCTTATCTCTTAAAAAGTTCATCAGACCTACTTACTCTTTGTGAGACTAATTTGAGTTCAGCTGTCTCATCTTGTTATCTTAGTGTTGATGGTAATCTTCCTTTAATTCGTAAAGACTCCAATAACCACTTGCTTAGTCTGGGCATTTACATTGGTAAGAATTCATATATTTTTTCATTAACCATTTCATTAACGACATAAATGATTACCAACGATTATTAATTACATTTATTATTGTTACATAACCTTTATTAATTACATAACGATATTAATAACATGTTTTATTATTAATTACATAACAATAATTAATAATATAACATTTTTTTATTATAATTTTTATTCATAACTTTTATTAATAACAATATATTAATATTTTATCATTATTATAACATTTTATCATACATAATAATTCTTAATTACATAACAATTATTAATAACATAACGATTATTAATTACATTAACAATCATTAATGAATACATTAAGGATGTTAATGGTAATAATTTACATTAAAGATCTTCCGGATATTCTCACTTCTAAGATGGCATTGTTTGCTGGTGATACTACTATTTATTCTTGTCACGATAAGAAGCCAACACTCTCTGATCACTTGGAGAGGGCATTTGAGTTTGAACAGGATCTAACTTCTGCTACAGCATGGGGGTCACAATGGCTGGTGAACCTTAATAAAATTCAACATTTTTCAGCCAATTTTTATCACAATATTTTAGATCTTCCAATATTTATAAATGGTAATGTATTTGATGAGTCATCTACCCGTTTAAAATTTCCCTTTGCTTATAATAATCAATGATAATCTCTGGTGGAGAGACTTATATTTTATGTGATGAATTAGTTAACAGACAATTAAAAAAAGCTTTAATAAAAATGCGCAACTATTTTACATATATTTGAAACTAAATCTTACATTCATTGTTTTATTATTTTACATTCCTTTAAAACTAAATTTTGATTTTAAAAATTAATTTTAAAATTAAAAATAAAAATTAAAACTTTTATTTATAATAAAAAAATTTTTTTTAAAATGATTCTCAGTAGCATTTAAGAGGTTAATTTTTTAGGATCAAATATTTTCTGAACAAATGTCACATAAATGATTTTAAATGGTAATTTGAATATTCCGAAAAAAATTTTTTTAGGCTAACTGGACGCTTTCAACATATACGAAAAAAAGCAATCTGAATAGCACTTCTGAAGGCGTCCTATGATTCAACCGAATCGTAAATTTCAATTTAGAACCAAATACGAGAAATTTATTACACAATCAAAAATATTCATGAAAAAAATAAGAACCGAAAAAATTTCAATCGAGTTTTCGATCAAAAGTTATAATTGCCTTTAGAACCAAAAAAATTTCGATCGAATTATCAATGGAAATGTCATAAATAATTAAATAACCGAAAAAATTTTGATCGAATTTTCGATCGAAAAACGTGAAATAAAGTTTTTAAATTAAATTAAAATAAAAAAATTGCAAAGCTAAAAAGCTTTGATCGAATTTTCAATCGAAAATTCGATCAAAGCATTGTTATAGTTTAACGTCATTTATAAATAGTAATAATCTAAAAACCTGTTATTAATGACATTAATATATAATGATAAATAAAAATTATAATAACAATAACAATATTATTACGTATTATATTATACAAAATTGAAATTTTGTAATTCGATCCAAATTTTTTTGGTTGTAAAATTCGGTTCTAAATCTTTCGACGCAAGAAAGGATTTTGTTATTCGATCCTGCAATGAAAGTATACTTTTCGGTTCTAAATTTTTCGGTTGTGAAATATTTCGGTGATATTTTTGAGGATAAATATTGTCGGCTCTATCATGTGACACGCTTCTGAACAAGGTCTGTCAAAGTTTTTTTTTGTGGCAAATTTAGTTCCATTACTATTATTATGTATACACACACACACACACACACACACACACACACACACACACACACACACACATCCACACACACATTTATATATATCATAATTTCTCAAAAAGTATGAATATGCATGAATATGCAAAGCTAAAAAACTTTGTTATAGTTTAAGGTCATTTATAAATAGTAATAATCTAAAAACCTGTTATTAATGACATTAATATATAATGATAAATAAAAATTATAATAACAATAACAATATTATTACGTATTATATTATACAAAATTGAAAACACTTTTTTTACTTCAGCAAACTCTATGTTAAGTTGGTCAGATTGGGGCAACTGGTCTAATTGCACTGTTACTTGTGGTATTGGATTTATGAATAGAACAAGAATGTGCCTTGGTTTAATTGATGTATGTGTAGGAAATACTACTGATATAACTAATTGTTCCAGTAATCAAACATGTACAGGTATTTAATGAACAAATGCTAAATATGTTATAAAATTATTATTTTATCATCAACATTAACATTATTTCTTCCATCTAATCATTATTATCATCATTACAACCATCATCATCATTGTCATCATCATTATCATTATGTCATTACCATCATTATCATCACCATTATCATGACAATCATCACAATTTATTCTTCTCAAAAACTACTCTGCTGCGTTTTATATTAATGAAAACTAAAGCCATTTTATGTAATGTTTATGTTATTGTTTTAGCAAACCCTAGATCATATTGGTCAGATTGGAGTAGTTGGTTAAATTGTAGTGTCTCCTGTGGTGGTGGAACTAAGAATAGAACAAGGACGTGTCTTGACCCAGTTAAATCATGCGTAGGGAACACTATTGGTATAACTGATTGTTATAGCAAATTTAACTTGTGCAGGTATTTAAAAAGTGTTTATTATCATAATGCAATTTTGCAAAGTCTTTTCAAACAACCGTGACAATAACGAGGAGGAAAATGAGGATGATGACGAAGAGATGAAGAGACAGTTCATCATTTTTCTCTTCATCATTGGATGATGGAGAGAAAGTTCATCTCTTCATCTCCTTGTCATCATCCTCATTAACCTCCTCGTTATTGTCTCGGTTATTTGAAAAGACTTTGCAAAATTGCATTTTAATTTACCATATAATGTCACGGTTGTTTTTTTTTAGCAATCTCAAAGTCAAGTTGGTCAGATTGGGGCAGCTGGTCTAATTTCAGTGTTTCTTTTGGTGTTGGAATAATGAATAGAACAAGGATTTGCTTTGGTACAGTTGATTTATGTTTTAAAAAAAAAACTACTACTATTACTGATTGTTATAAAAATCTTACATGTACAGGTATTTAATGACTAACTGGTTAATTTTTTATGAAATTGTTCTCTCATCATTATCAATATCCTTTCATTTTTTATTATAACTGTACATTATTATTTTTATTGTCATTACTTAAACAATCATCCTCAAACATCTTCAAACTTAACATCCATTCAGTCTTACTATTGATGTATGAAACAAAGTATGGATTGTCCCCTAAAATTTTTGAAACTTATTTTGAAGAAATACACCATAAGTATACTAAGAGATTTTCAATAAACATCTTTGTTGTATCAATTTTTTATTCAAAACTTATTTCTTATTCCTTTCAGTGTTGTGGACTATTTTTGTGGAAAAGCTTTCCAAATATTGCCTCCAAGAAGAGAGGCAATATTTGGAAAGCTTTTCCACAAAAATATTTCTTTTAATCAGTTTAAATTTTAATAAAATAACAGTTTTTATACACAGATTGCAATTTATCTTGTTATTAGTGTTTCTTTTCAAATAGATCAATAAAATCAAATCATCTAAAACGCTAAATCAACTTTAAAACAATTTAATTAGTTTTATAAAACTTTAAATTTAATTTTTCTGTAAATTCAAAAATCAAAATTAAATAATTACTGACAATAATCATTATCACTATTTGCCTTTGTTATAAATTTAAACTAAAATTTTGTGTTCTTTTTGTTCTTATTTTTCACTTTGTTTGTTTTTGTTTTGTTTTATCTCATTTGTTTATCGTATTATTTATTCATTGTAATTTTATCATTGTTATTATTGTTAAAATGTTTTTATCTTAATTTTTATTATTGTCATTATAAATATTTTTATGTAGTTAAACATTTTAATTTATTAAAAATTAAAGTCATTTGATTTGATAATTAATGTTATTGTTTTAGCAAACCCTATAACATATTGGTCAGATTGGAGCATTTGGTCTTATTGTAGTGTCTCTTGTGGTAGTGGAACTATGAATAGAACAAGGATGTGCCTTGTTACAGTAGAATCATGTGTAGGAAACACTACTGATGTTACTGATTGTTACAGTAATCAAACTTGTGCTGGTATTTATAATACTTGGCTATTTTTATTCAGTAACTGTTTTTTTATCAATTTTTATTGTTATATCATCAATAACATGTTTGTCATCATTGTTATTTCACCATCAATAACATGTTTGTCATTGTGTTATATCATCATCAATAACACATTTGTTATTGTTGTTATATCATCATCAATAACACGTTTATCATTGTTGTTATACCATCATCAATAACACGTTTGTCATTGTTGTTATATAATCATCATTAACACGTTTGTCATCATTGTTATATAATCATCATTAACACGTTTGTCATTGCTGTTATATAATCATCAATAACGCATTTGTTATTGTTGTTATATCATCATTAATAACACATTTGTCATCATTGTTATATAATCATCATTAACATATTTGTCATTATTGTTATATAATCATCATTGTTATACAAATCATCAGTAGTACAGTACTTGGCGATAAAAATTTACTGCTTTAATTTGTTTCTTTTTAATTCATTGTCTTTATTATCAAAAGTATTTTTATCTAATTAAAGACTGTTATTTATCACTATCATCATAATCATCACCATCATTATCATTGTCATCGTGCTCATCATCATCATTACATTGTTATCATTATCATCATTATCATTGTATTGTTGAAATCTTCATCTTAACCATTATCTTGATGATTGACTTGATGATGACTGAATGATGATGAATTACTTGATAAATGATATGTTGAAGCTATTTTATTGTAATGTTGTTATTTTAGCAAATTCTATATCTAATTGGTCAGATTGGAGCAGTTGGTCTGATTGTAATGTTTCTTGTGGTAATGGAACTAAAAATAGAACAAAAACATGCCTTGATACAGTAAAATCATGTGTAGGAAATATTACTGATATATCTGATTGTTACAGTAATTTGACTTGTGCAGGTATTTAAAGGCAAAATACTTACCTATTTATATACAGTTTGTTTACAGTTTCTTATTGCATTATCACTATTAATGCTGTTCTGCACATTAACATTACCCAACCATCATTATGATCATTAACTTCCACAATAATGATTATTAACATTGTTGTCATCATTTCCATGCTTATGGTAATGATGACAACAATCATCCTCACCATCAACATTGCTATCATTATCATTGCCGTGATCTTTGTTATCATCTTAAGTATCTTTTTTTTTTTTTTTTTTTTTTAAACATCTTCGCTTCCAACTAGGCTGCAAGCAACCACTATTTATTTTACCACTTGAATTTCACTAACTTAAAGTGGTGAAATAAGTATATATTAAGTATGCACATATATATATATATATATATATATATAATATATATATATATATATATATATATAAATATATATATATATATATATATATATAATATATATATATATATATATATATATATTATATATATATATATATATATATATATATATATATATATTTTTATTTTTATATGTATATATATATATATATATATATATATATATATATATTTATTTTTATATGTATATATATATATATATACATATATATATAGATCTATAGTTTGTTGTCTTTGGGAAGAGCGGAAGGAAAAAAGTGATTCTTACGCCAACACATACGTCACTTTTAATTACTTTTGACTTTCGTCCAACATTTTTGTGTTGGACGAAAGTCAAAACCATTAATTTAATTACAAATTAAATGTTATATAAAAAAACCACAAAAACGCAAATTTAATTGACCGGAATGTTTTTAAAAACATTCTGAATGTTTTTAACAATATAAACAATGTTTTTATTTTTATTTTTTTTAATAAAATGTTTTTATTTTTATTTTTTTTAAAAATAAAAATATATATATATATATATATATATATATATATATATATATATATATATATATGTATACACAGGGCTTGAAATAACAAACCTTTTTGCTCCAGTGATTTGTCTGACAAAAACTCAAGTTAGACGGACATGTCCAATAAAACCTTAAGTAATGCAACCAAATGCCTTTTCTGATCACATTTAAAATATTTTGTTTTTACAAGTATGTCATGTCTTCTCAAAAATGAATTAGCTCAAAAGTAATTTATTAACATAGCTGTTTGTTCAACATCATTTTCTGTTATTTATAAAAAATAAAAAGTTCAAAAAATAAAATTTGTATGCAATACTTAACTTAATTATAATTTTAGAACAACTATAATAATTATAAAATAAATGCACACATAGGTAGATAATATCAGACAAAATGACTGATAGAGGTTGTTTTTTACTGGACAAGTGCCAGACAATATTCGATGAGTGGCAGCTATTTCGAGCCCTATATATATATATATATATATGTATGTATATATATATATGCATACTTAATATATATATATGCATGTGTGTGTATACATATATATATATATATATATATATATATATATATATATATATATATATATATATATATATATATACATATATATGTAAAAAAATATATGTATGTATGTGTATGTATATGTATATATATATATATATATATATATATATATATATATATATATATATATATATATATATATATATATATATTTATATTTTTATATACAAGCAGAAAGCAACCCGTAATACGGGTTATGGTCGGTCTGTTACATAATTAGTTTATAGTGGCTGTTTTCCGCAATTTAAAGTTGCAAAACCTTAACTAATACCCTTTTAGAAAAACACCTTCAAATTGAAAAAATTAAACCATCTGTAAAATTAACATAAAAAGTATGAGGTAAAATAATTTACCAAATATTTAACATTATTTAAGTAATTTACAACTGACATAGGTTATATCAGTGTGAGGCAGAACCATTTTCCTCAACATTCCTAAGTTCAACACAATGCGTTTTTAGTTACTGACACAAAATAATAACACTTCATCATGCTTTAAATTGACGAAAAAACTAAAGCTAAATTCTTGCTATATTTTTTATAACATGAACTTTAATTAATTATTAAGATTAATATGAAGTGAACTTATATTATAGAGGAGTTATTAATTTTTTGGTTTTCCCTTGATTCATTTTCTTTAAAAAAAAAATTGTCTTAAAAATGTTGAATGCACACAACTAAATAAATTTATTAAAAATATCTAAGTTTATTATAAATAACTAAGCAATTGAGTACAAATACATTTCAAACAAAAACTGCTTTTCGGTAACCTGTTGTCATACTTCAGTTGCTGTCATGATGCAGCAGTTCTTGTCAGTGTTGTTTAATAACGTTATTTCATGTTGGCTTTTAGTAAACTTTAGTTTAATTTAAAAGACATCGCAATAGATTTATAACATTTTAATTAAAAAGCAAAATAACAAATGCTTCAAGGAGCCAAACTAACGGGTGATGCGGAAGGTATCGGACAAAATAAAAACGTCAATAACTTATTTATGAATAAAAAAACAAACTACTATTATATTTTTTTAAAATAAAGCATTAATCTTTTGATAAAAATATATTATTTTTTATATGAAAAAACACCACCATCTACAATTGATCTCAATTTTGCTCTGATGCCTATCATATGCGACTGTAAAAAGTTTAAATCAATTTCTTGTAGTTTTAGTTTAATGCGATCAGTCAAAACTTGCTCTGTTGAAGCTTGCCAATCTCCCTCGTAAACCTTCTGTGCCAAATGTCCCCAAAAATTTTCAATTGGTCGTGCTTGAGGCACATTTGGGGGATTGGAATCTTTATAAACGTAATAGACATATTGGTCCATCCAATTTAGAGAATCTTTATAATAATGAGAACTTGCTAAATCTGGCCAAAATAAATAGTTAAAGTCTCCATGATACTTGTGAATAATTGGAAAAAGTCGTTTTTCTAAACATTCATTAATATAGATTGATGAATTGATCGCTACAGCCTTGGAAGTGCGAAACAACGGCTCGGACATACCACGGTCAGATATGGCTATCCACATCAATAATGTTTTTGGAAATTTCTCTTTTTCTATAAAACGAACACTTTCTGGGCATGTCTTTTTGTTGTTTGTGTAGTATCCAGAATTTCCAGGCATGTTGTCCCCTGCAAAACAAAAGTATTTTTCGTCATCGATGACTAGAAGCGATTTTGTGTTATAGAGTTGGTTAACTAGTTTCCTGCTTCTTTTCTTTGCCTTTATTTGTTGTTCAATAGTGTATTTTGGAGTCTTACGTTTTCTATATTTAATATTCCTTATTTATAAATGACGACCAATTGTCGATTGATTTACATCGAATTTAATATCTAATAATAATAATAATTATAATAATAATAATTTAATAATCATATTTTTCTCTGACTGAACCGTTTTCGATAGTTGACAAGTCTCATTAATTCGGCTTTCTTTTCTCTAGTCCAGGATGTCGGACGACCAGGGTGCTTTCTATCAGAAAACGATTGAACAGTTTCAAGTCTTTTTAGGTTATCAACTTGTTTCTCCGCGCAGCGGTCTTGTTCGCAAAGGTTCGTGTGTCGGAGTTATAGAGTTAAGAGAGGGTGATAACCACAAGTAGCCTCCTCATCTGTAGTGGCCTTCTCGGCTATGGGGAGGTGAATTATTTAAAATATATATATATATATATATATATATATATATATATATATATATATATATATATATATATATATATATATATATATATATATATATATATATATTGTACTTCGAGCAAATCTTTCCTTTTCATAATGATTTACGATTTTTTTTTTTTTATATATTAGGTTTATTTACAAAAAACATTTTAAGTCGCTTTCGAAAAGATTCTCGTTCAGCTGCATTTATCCTCATTTTCAATAATTGTGTTTCAAATCATAAAGTTTATATTTTATAGAACGTTTATGCCTACTCATAAAACCACAAAAACTATTTATTATGGTCAATTAATGAAATTAGGATTTTTCCGATAACTTCCGCATCACCCGTTATAAACATTAAAGATAAAAAATCAAACTGAGATATAAATAAATTGCATTTATACAGCTAAATTTGTCTTGGCTTGTCTTGGCTTATAGTAAATTTTAAAAGCAGTGAGTTCAAAAAACTACCAATTAAATATTTTTAACAATAGAATGTAGCATCATTATATTATGATAATTGGATAATGAATCAATTTAACTATATTTAAGTTTAATTAATAAAAAACAAAATAAAATTTTAATTAAAAAAGACCAAAACAAATCAAATATACAACATATATTATTAAAAAAAAATTACAAATTAGAAAAAATTAAAATAAATCACCGAAGAAAAAGCAGCAACAAAAAAGTTATAAATATCTTTACTGATAGAAGACATTTACAACCTTTTGGTTGCTGTTTTTTCTTCGGTGTCTCTTTACACCTCGGTATGGATGAGCCCTCTATTTGAAGGAGGGCTCATCGATACCGTCATTACTACACCACTTATTGAAGAACCTCTCTGAGAGAGGCCCTGGGTGTTGGGAGCGATAATTTCTGTACTGCTCAAATGGTAACAAATCTAAAATCACAAAAGCTCTCAAATGTTTACGACTCTAAAATTATAAATAAAAGGATATAATAAAAATTATAAATATTTGCAATTTTATTTAATCAAAATATAAAGCATAACCTCACCATTTTCACAGGATGAAGAGGATGCTAAAAATATTAAAAAAAAAAAAAGACAGAGAGTAAATTAATATATATAATTATAATTTTGTTTACCTATTCACCTCATTTCCTCCATAAAGTTATCTAAAGTAAGAAAAAAGATAACTGCAGCTAAGCTAACTAAAAGTAAACTGAAAATAACTATAAACTAAACCAAAACTATAAACTAAAATAAACTTTAAATCCTAATATCTGTACCTCAGAAGACAAAGGTCAGTTGTCCAGTTTTTTGTGAAAATGAGTTATGTATGAGACCTTTTTAGTTTTTTCAGTATCTACAGAGGTATAAAGTCCTACGACAATTTGAAACAATGTTAGGTCAATATAAAAGGTCTGGTGTCCCCATAATGTTCAAAGGAAAAACGTCTGTTGTCCAGAAATGACTTATAACTTTTTATTTATTTTTTTTTCAAAATTATATTTCATGTGTCATAAGACAAATGAAATAAAACACGAAAAAAACTACATAAATTTTACCATCAAGAATAAGCCAATAAATACTAATTATTTTACAATTTCCTCTTTCCTGAACAATTTCTAATATGTGAAAAACGACCTTTGACTTCTAAGGTACAGATATAAATGCTTCATTTATTTAACTATACTAATCATAATTTATACTTAGTTTTTGTTCCAACTCTCCTAGAATAAACAATAAAATAAAGCTAAAGTACTTGAAGTTTTAAAATTCGAGTTACAGTTTAAATAAACAAATTCCTATTAACAAATATCTAAGAGCAAAAACACTGACTTATTTCACTCTTCAATTCTGTGTCTAAACAATAAAAGCACATAAATGTATAGACGCTAAAATATCTACTTAATTTTTTTAAAATGAATTCACCTAAATAATGTAACTAATACCTTTATTAGCTCTTTCTTGATCAACTAAGGAAAATAAATCCTAATTAAACTTACTTGATATAAAATGATAAAAATCTGTCTTACTAAGAATTTTAAATTTCTCTTTATTATTTACAGTATAATTTTAAGTAGGACCTTTGTTCTTGGGCTTGTTGTATAAAATTATAAAAACCTACTGTTTTACTTTAAAGTCGACAACAACATTTTAAAAAACATTTTAGTTACTTTATAAAAAATAAAAATCCTTTTAAACTTACTACCTCTCTCTTCATTGTTGTCAACTAAACAGAAAAACAAACATTGATAGTAAATTTTCACTTTGGTGGTAGGTTATTAAGTAGATTAAATAGATCTTTGATTTATTTAATCTGCTCTGACAGTCTAAAACCTTATCAATAAACTATAATTATTTTCTATAGCTCAATGTAATTTAACATAGATATGTTTTTTAAGTAATTAAAATATATTTAAGATTATAATATATAAGTGATAAGGAATGTCTACATACAAATAGTAATGTGATCTTTCATTTTCAGTATTTAACTTAAACCGTGCTGTTAGGTGTGTATCACATTGAGCTGCACGATCCTTGATTTTCAGGTAGATGAACTTTAAAGCGTATAAAAGTGTGTGACCTATGACTTATTGGATACTCGAAAATTCACCACAATGCTTTAGGTGCACTAACATAACGGCAATCTAAAAAAGTGTTTACTTCATCATAATTAATTACTTTATTTATTAAAATATTGGCACAGTCGTGACCCTTGTATATGTATTTGTACAAATATTTAACAGCCTTAACAGACATGCAAGCTTCAACATTATTGTGAGCTTGATATTTCTTTGATAACCATGGATTGTAAGGTACCACCCAGCGGTTATCTACATTGTTAGCTTTAATATTGATAACCAAACCATTATCACGACGTCTATAGTGTGGATAACCATTATGAACTGTTACTGTGTTAGCATTAAGTTCTTAAGGATAGTTTTTGCTCCACACCCCATCTTTCATGCAGGGAGAATTTGGATTTAGTATGCCACATGGACTGTGAATCATGCAAGTTTTAACAACATAGAGATCACGATTAACATTCGGATCTGGAATTACTGCAGATATTAAATTATTGATATCATGTGCTGTTTCAAGCTTATCATCATTTGCAAAGTGAAGTAAAATATGAACATGTGGCAAACCACGGTTTTGAAAATCAATAACCTGAACATGTGTTACAACTTTCCCTAATACACCGTGCTTAAAAATGTCATTGAGAAGGTTATTTAATTTGAGTTTGAATACTCATTTGCTGTTTGACCTGGGTATAAATTTTCAGTTATCTTGCACCATTTTAGGTTGCAAGTGAAAGTAATAAAAAGATCTGGTTTACCATACTTTTTTAATTATATTTAATTTGTTCAATTTTAATGTACACATCAACAACATACCCACCCAACAACAAGTCGTCTTAAAGACGACTTTAAGACATCTTAAAATTTGTCTTAAAGTCGTCTTAAATTGGTCTAAAATGAAACACTGCAAGTCGTCTTATTTAAAACGTCTTAAAATTGTCTTATTTAAAACGTCTTAAAATTGTCTTATTTAAGACGTCTTAAAGACGTCTTATTTAAAACGCCTAAGAGTTGTCTATTTCAAGACGTCTTAAAGTTGTCTTAAACTGGTCTAAAATGAAACCTTATAAGTTGTCTTATTTAAGACGTCTTAAAGTTGTCTTATTTAAGACGTCTTAAAGACGTCTTAAATAGACGTGTTTATATATATATATATATATATATACATACATATTTTATATGTTTATATACATATATGTATATATATATATATATATATATATATATATATATATATATATATATATATATATATATATATATATATATATATATATTATATATCTATATATATATATATATTATATATCTATATCTATATATATATATATATATATATATATATATATATATATTTATATATATATATATATATATATATATATATATATATATATATATATATATATATATATATATATATATATATATATATATATATATATATATATATATATAAACACACACACACACACACACATACATATATATATTACCTTCCAGTCTCCTTCCAATGCAACATAAATATATATATTTATATTGCATTGGAAGGAGACTGGAAGGTGGTGCAGAATATATGAACTATGCAACTGCAATAAGTGAAAAAAAGAGACATGATTTAGTATAAAATATATTTCACAGCATCCACACAAAAAAGTACATGATTATATTTTTAATATGATTTTCGTGATGCTGGTGCATTTTTTAATATACCCTGAATAAATTGATGTACTGTCTTCTCCGATTCCTTTGGATATGTCTCTCGGACAGCCGCTAAAAAGATAAAATTAATAATAGGTGAAGAAAATCTTTTTTTTTTGGAAAGCAGCGTTAGAAGATCTTACCAATCACACATTTATAAAGGTGGGTTTCTCTAAAACTTCTCTTTCCGCCTCTCTGTCCATCCATGTTGAAATTTATCATTAGCGAACAATCCAACATACTAAAAAATCAGGAAGTAAATACATAATTCAGAAAACTGATAATTACTAAAATTACTATTAAGACCTCGTTTTCTTTTAAGCATTATATAGCTATAACTTCAAGTCTCATGAGAATTGTGATGAGCAAAAATCTATTTATCTGTAATAGTGTAAAAAATTGTTTTTAAAGCTAACTTAATAAACCTTTGGTATTTTACAACTTATATCAATTGGGCTCAAAACTTTTCGTTCGGATATAATTAGCAATACCTCGAGAAATACTTAACGAATTAGTTCCACATTTTTTTTATAATGAAGCTTATTGCATCATTTAAAGTTTTCAATCAGTTTGTACAAATTTCAAAGGACGCTTAGAAAGTAATTAAAATTTTTTGAGAATAGGTTCCATCTTGCTTTCAGTGACCTTTTTCGATGTTGCTATCCATTTTTGCTTGAATTCTTCGTCATCTTTCGCTGATTTATTGCTTTACATCAAGATTCTTTTTACAAGTACCCAGTAACTCTCGATTACGTGCTGAATTCGCACCTTTTAGGACGATTTCGATGCCATTTTGAATGTACCACTCTATTGTCTTCATGGAGTAGTGAATCGTTGCCAAATACGGCCAAAAGATAACTGCATTGCTGTGTTTGTTAATAAACGGCAAAAGACATTCGGTGATGTACAAATCGGAAGTCAAAGTGTTTCGAATGACGAATGGAGCACTCTTAAGGCCAATCGCTTGCCACACGAGGAACTTCGGAGCAAACTTTACTCTCTGATTATACTTAAATTTGTTACTGACACAGGCACCTTTTGATTGATAATAATATTGATGGCCAAGCAACTGTGAGAAATCCTTTCAGCAGTACGGTTCGTCATCCTCAATAATGCACAAATTTTCTCGATTGAAAAGTTTGACGAGCTTTCTTGCGCGGTGAATTGCTTTTAATTATCCATCAATTAATTGCTTTGGAATTTTTTTTTTGTTGTAAGCCGTCAAACCCTTGCTCTTGAGTGCTTTTCTGATAAGGAAACGACAGCATTTGAACAATTTAGCGAGATCTCTTTGGGATTGGCATGGATTTCTTGTAATTGACCGGATGATCGAACTCACTTTGTTTTTGTCAACAAAACCTTTCTTCCTTCCACTACCTCTTTTTCTTTCGATAGTTTGAGTCTTCTTATATCTCCTCAATATGTCCCCAACTGAAGATTTAGCACAATTTTGACAATTTTGCAATTTTTGAATGTGATTAGGTTGGATTTTGAAGAAAAATTTCTAAAACTTTTTACCAATTATTCAATTTTTTACTCATTTTGGACTGGTAAACTGATGGTATTAGTAAAAACATCAATAAAATTAAATATATGTATAATATAAAAAAAATGTGGAATTAATTAGTTAAGTATTTCTTGAGTTATTGCTAATTATATCCTACCAGAAAGTTTTTAGCCCAATCGATATGTAAAAAGCATAAATGCTTTTTTAAATAATCCTGCTCTGATTTTTTTCATTCTTATTTAAAAAAAAAAAGTAAGTAAAGGGAAATCAATGAACAAATCTTTCTTACCGCCGCATAATCGTACGTGTGCAGTCACCAATGTTAGTGCCTCCAATTTTGCTCAGTCTTCCAATCTTAAAACAAATTTGATTACAACTTATTTTGTTATACTATCTCTGGTTCAACGTTATAATTGTTTTAGTTTTGATGATAAGTAAAACGGATACGTAGCAGTAATGTAAATGTTTTATGAAACAGTCTGGTTAGTGAAGTTTTTAGTTTAGTTTTATTTTGGGGCGATAATTAGAAGTGTGTTTATTTAATATTAGATTTTTTACCAATTTCCTTTTCATAGGCTCCTCAGCCAGCTGACTTTCATTTTCATTAAAATCATCCATATTATTAATGTTTTCTTTTAATGAAAACATGCTTTCGTCTGCATCAATTACTCTACCAAGTCTGGTGTCAAGACGGTCGTTTAAAGACTTAACTGCCTCTGATAGCTGCTCAAGTTTGTATAATACTTTCCTTTGGAACTCTAAAGTACAAATTACAATTCAATTAGTATACTCTCAGGTGCTTAATACAAGGAGGGGTGGGAATCGTTTCTTAAATCTAATAAATGGGGAAGGGGGTGTGTGAATTTGAATCCAGATATAATAAGCTGGGGAGGGGGGCTGTATATAAAAAAAACCCTCTCCATTCTACTTATCGGAGAGAGGGATGAATTTCCCTGACGTCCAAACAGTATTTTCCCAAAGAAAATGAACAAACTTTTTCAAAACAAGTTTCATTATTAACTTTATGCGTATCAGCATTATATGCATTTAAGCAATCACACTTTTTATAACATGTTTTTTATAATAATTTCAATAGGATTTAATATGCTTATATAAATTTTATACTATGGTGAGGAATATTATGTGTTTGGTAATGAATCAAGATTTTTTTTATAGGTCAAAAATTTTAAAAGACTGTTTTATACTGAAAGTTTGTTTTTTTCAGTTTCTTTGTAGATAACCAGTCAAAATTTATAAAAGGGGGTGGGGTGGGGGGTGGTAAAATCTTTCAAAAGTTAATACATGTCCCCCACCTTGTATTAAGCACCTGAGAGTACAATATTTATATTGGCAAGTTATTTACTACAATTCAGTCTCTTAATAATAGACAACACTGAAGAAGAGATAAATTGATCACAAAGAACTTCATAAATATTTTTTAACATATTCCTTATTAAAGTGATTAAATGAAGCAAAAATACTTACTTCCTTCATCCATTGGAAAAACAACATTCCTTTGAGGAGCAGTGGCAGTACTTGCAGCAACTATTTCATTCAAGCAAGCCGAATATGGTATGTTTAGAATAAATTGTTTTAATTTTTTATATAAAACTTCACTATTTCAATAACACTTGTTAATGTTAAAACAAAATCAGACAATGTAAAGATAACATTGTTATTTTCACATTTAAAGATCTATATTGGTCTTAATTTAGTGGGAACTTTGATAGATTAATTAAAAGATAAAAAAAATCACCCATTAAAACTTAGGCTGACAATATAAGAAACAATATTTATGTCGATATATATCAAATATAATATATCTCATATACTTTTGTTTTTACTAGAATATTTAATTATCTAGATTTTTTTTACTTTCGCAAAACAATGCAATACAAGAAAATGCTATGATGAAATTATTAGAAGAAATTGATAGAAGTGAATACCTGAAGTATTTTCTTGAAGAGATTTCTCAGACATGCATGGAAACTGAGGTGCTAAACAAAAAAAACATGACTAAGTGATATTGTTTTTTCTTGCTCATTCAATTTTGCAAGACTGTCTGACTTTTGTAAACTCAAATATTTTTTTCCCCAATAAAATCTCTTTTTAAGTATTGGGAGTTATTTGAGTTGCTATATAGTGCTAGAAACAAAAAGCAGGGTAAAATATATATCATATACCTCTAGGGAATGAAGCACTGATATTTTTAAATGTTGCGGATTGCTTCAATTGTTGAGTAGCACACAACACACCTATAAAACAAAAAAATATGAAAATTTATATATACTTAACACCTTTAAAAAATAGGCACGATTATAGCAGTTATAGAAGGATTCACAACATTCAATTTGGCCATTCCATTTTCAACAAGACCACATACACTGAGGATTGAGCCCTCTCAAAGAAGAATATGCAATGCTTATTGCTAAACATTCCATCATAATCCAAAATGACAAAATACAGCTTTTGTACGGGTAACAGATAATCACAAACAGAAAATGCAAAGCATAAAAGACAATATTTTAACTTACGTTTTTTAGATGGAGGAGATGCTGCAATATCTTGCGTTTCTAGGTATTCAAAATCTAAATTGAAAAAGTTAAATTTTGTATAAAAACTAGCAACACTAAAAATAATAGAACCAAGTATCTTGTTTAAATATGACATTATTAATCAATAGTTACGACCGGATGCCTTTCTTGAAATTAACCTGTTTTGCAGATTAGAATTATTTAAAAATAGGATTTTGTCACTTTTTTTCTGTTATGAGTCATAAGAGAAGTAAAGTGACAAAACAAAAAAAATTATGTTAAACTTAAGTCATATTAAACTTGTCAAATTCAATTATGCGGAGTGAGTATTTTAAATCCTTTTCTTTACGTGATTAAATTTTCCTTATGAAGGGATTATTTTATTTTCGTTATGAATGAATGAATTTCCTTATGAATGAATTTCCTTATGAAAATCTATTTCTTTTTTCCTCTATTTATATTTTTTACATAATATAAGGTAGGAATTTTCTTTGCAGACTGACAAGCTGAATCAAAAACAAGTCTGGATGTCTTTTATGTAAAACAATTACACATTACCATTGGGAAAACATAATTCTTCTTTAATTATGTAAAAAAAAAGAATTAAAATACTCACTCCGTATAAATGAATTTAACAAGTTTATTGTTTTAGTTTAACTTAATTTTACCGTAAATAAAAATTAACTGTCTCTACCCAACTTTGTCCCTCCCTGTTTTTGTAATTGGCACTATCTCATTATCATCTATTATAAGAGTAAAAAAATATATAGAATAATTATTTATAAAGTTGATAAAAATGTCAACAAAGTTACAAATGTTTACAGACAATGTCATTATAAATCTACCGAAAAACTTACCCTCTTCTACCGCATTTTCATCAGAATCTGAACTAGCAGCACATGTTGTGTATGCCCAATTTTCACAAGTTTCTAAACTACCTAAAAACAATTCTAAGAAAAATGAGTTGAATATTTGAGTTTGCAGTAAAGCCTTAATAACCTTGCATGATTCTATATAACAATCCCTGCTAAACATAAAACATACTTCATGGTTTCAGAAAAAATATAAATCAATGTACCTGTGACCTTCCTGTGTACTATTTTCCCATACATCCAATCGTGCTGGGGATACTGCTTTTTTCTTAAAGCACGTTCTTTTTTGGCTTTTGGTGGGTATCTGACAATATCTTTACCCTCAAGCCAACAAAGTGGAACAACACCTTCTTCTTCTAATAATACCCCATCCTCATTTTTTCGTTTCCAAATAGCTCGAGTATAACCAAGATCTTTACTCATTTTATACTGTAAAAAAAACTTTACCATAAAAAAATGTTGATAACAAACTTTAAAAATGTAGCCGGAACCACATAGAATTAGTGATACAATTCTTTTAGATGCAAGAGAAACATTTATAACACACTATAGGAAACATTTCAAAAACATCAAATGTTAGATAATACTGGCACAACAAAAGCCAGCTGGATACACATGGCAAATAGAACTTACAGCAGTTTTGCCGGGAAAAGAAATTTAAAAAGAAAATTAAAAAAGCACTCCTTTTTTTGGAAAAGCACCAATTTACAAATTTAAATATATTTATTTAATTTATACTAGATGAATAATAGGATATATTACAAAGCCACTCTTGAATGGTAAACAAACACATTTTCGTAGTTCATTTTTATGAAAAGTGAGTTTAGAAAAGTCTTGATTTTTTTCTAGATAGTAAATTCCTAATAATTTAGAGTCAATTGGATGATCATAAAATGATTTTAAGCAGCTCTTTGCATAAACATCACATTCGTAAGTGTTATTATTATTTAAAAATCTAATAAAAACAAGTTTCCCATCTTCATTAAAAAAGCAATTATCTCTGCTGCTTGAAGCAACTTTCTCTGTATTGGTTTTTAAATTGTTCTCATAATTAATTTCTTCACTGATGACATGCTTTACTATTTGCGCAGTTGGATTGTTGGCATTCTTTACAACCTTTTTTAGCTTGTGCAAATAATTTTCAAATGGGAAACAAGATATTTTATTTAATGAGCAATTGAAATTTTCTACGTCATCACATATATGCAATAAACTATGAATGTTATACACAGTAAATGTTTTACCAAAAATTACTTTACAATTGTTCACAAAATACTTTAGTAATTCTTTACAGTAAGGTAAAAGGCTTTTACGCAGTTTACCAGAATAAATACTGAAATTGACAGTGAAAGAAAGTGTTCATAGACAAGTTCAGACACAATTCCTTTCAAAGAAACTGGTCCAGTGTATAAAAGAAATTGTCTGAACTCAGTTGCTTTCCACCTATCAACTTCGAGCAACGATCGTGGCCTTCTAGCAAAATCACTAGGAATGTAATTTCTAAATTCAATTAGTTTCTCCGATATCTGTAAAATATGTGCTTGTGACAGCCTAGCCATAGGACCTTTACGAAAATAATTCAAGATTCTTTTAACAACCCCAAGACATATCAAATGCATATAGTCAAGGCAGAATCCGGAAACACATTTAATACCAGCAGCTATAAGGGGAGAATTATATTTCTGATGTTGCTTATACAACTGGCAGCTAAAATCATAATCTGTTCGCTTGCAAAATTCTTGTTCTTCATTAAACACTACCCTTCCTTCCCAAGAACCTTTGACAATGCATCTTTCACAAGAATAATATCCAGTATGACCAACAGTCCCTTTTAAAAATGATCTTGCTGGGGCATCACAGAGAAAAGCTCTAACTTTAACAGAGTGTACAGCTGATTTTATTGTGAGACCGGATAACTTTAAACTACACAATTCTTGTAAAAAATCATTTAAAAACGCATCCAAACTTGATGGTTTACTTTCTCCTGTGTATAATGCCACAATAAAAATCTTTCCACCATTTATTTCACAAAGAATTGGCCATATTTGGGTATTGGATGATTTAAATAAGGGTAGCCCATCAATACTGAAACTAAGTAATATTTCTCTTTCAGACCCTGTAAAATTTTTTTTAATACCTGATTCTAATCCAAAATAGTAATATGTACCACCACATTTTCGAACAGACTGAACTTCTTGTGGTACTTTTAAGAGTGTTCTTGCATCTTTGGGTAGCGTGTTACCATGTCTTCGAAGTATATCGAGTAAACTATTCATGGCTGCTTGGGAACAGTTAAACTTTAGACACCAGGATGCAAGCTCTCCTGAGAGGTTTCTTTTACTGGTGGATGGATTAAAAGACTCGCTGTCGCTTGAACTATCGGACCAATACTCAGGTGAATTATTCGACTCAACTTCCATATTTTCTTCCACAGGTAAACGACTACAACTCTGACTGCTAGTATGAAAAGAATCTCTAACTGCTTCTTCTTGAGGTTGTGCACAGTTTTGTTGACGTTCATCCGCACTTTCGTCTCGAGCTTCTTTCAAAACTGATTTATTTAATTTTCTCCAATTCCTTAAATAATCTTTTCTTGATGCAGACATATTTTTACTCACTACGTTTTAACGAAAATTATAACTCTATCAAAAAATATAAATGTCTTTAAAGAAAAGAAACTGGTAACTTTTCAACTTCCGCAATTAGAATTGAAGACGTAAAACGTCTTTACGTAATTACGTAATTATAATTAAGTTTAAGACGTTTTTAATTCCTTCCTTATAAAGAAGGAATTAAAAACGTCTTAAACTGGTTGTTCCAAAAGACGTCTTGCTAAGACGTCTTAAAGACGTCTGAAACTGTTGTTCCGGAAGATGTCTTTAAAAAGTGTGCTAAAGTTGTCTTAAACACGTCTTTAACTAGTTGCAGACGTCTTGACGAGTTAAAGATGAGTTAAAGACGTTTTAAAGACGTTTTATGTTGGGCGGGTATTGCTGAAACAGTTTTTTGCCATAAAAGAGTGAAGAAAAAAATTGTCTATCTGAAATTTATAATTGTAATGCTGAGATAATGTAACATGATTTCTAACCAATGTACTAGCATTTTGTCGATTATTAATTTCACCTTGCCTAAGCCTACCTTTTTCATTTCTGCAACAAATATTTTCAACTTGCCTACTCAAGCTCTCCTCATTTGGGTTCGAATTATTTGCTGCTTGCCGAGTAGCATTTCTAATATTTTTTCAAATATTAATTTCATCTCGCCTAAGCTCTTTCATTTTTGCAACGATTAACTTGCCTATTAACATTTCCATTTTCTAAACTAATATCTGCTTCTAGCCTAATATCATTCGTTTAAACTTCACTTTTAATTGAAAGTAGTAACAAAAAATCTTAAACGAATCTCGAAGATTGTGATATTTCCTATGTAATTTTTTTCTACTCTAACTAGCTCAGACAACTAATTTTTATCTATAAAAAACTGTCATGTAAAATAAATTATACAATAATCTTATGGAAAAAAAACATATCAGCAATGAAATAAGAAACAAAAAATTTCTAAATTTAAACCTATTTATAAAATAATTATATAACACATATTAACACATACACAAACAATAAAATAACACTTTACATTATTATAAAAACACATTGATAAAACAACTATAAAGCACATATTACCACATACACATACTTATCAAAAAAGTATATATGCAAACAATAAACATGTGGAAACAAAAATTTTTAAAATGACACGAGAAAATTTAAAAGGATTCATAATAAACAAGTTATATATGTACAAACAATACTCTTTACCTTCGTTTTTTTTTTTAATAAGAACTGTAATCCTCATAATAAAGTTTAACCTTTACATACAATAACATGTGACATGTTATGTCAGTGTTGGCACAAAATTTTAGTTTATTTTTCTAAATTTTCTAAAAAAGAACAAAAGCAGTTAATAGAATCACAGAAAATTTCATAAATTTTATTATTGAAATCGCAATTAAATGTTAATGAATGTTAAATGACATTTCATAAAATAGTTATATTAAATAAAAGGTTTTTCCTTATTAATTTAATATTGTTAATTATTCAAAAAAAATGTTAGCAAAGTTCTTATTTCAAAATTATTTTAAACTTACATTTTTTCATTTTTCTTAAATGATATTTGTGCCTCTGTTAAAATTTATTTAAAGTTCTTTGATTTTATTGATTTTGTTAATTCAGTGTCTGCAGGTACTTTTGAAACTTGATAAAAATTGTATATGCTTTCTGCCATTTTTAATTTTTTGAGTGAAGAAGTAGTTTCTTGGGTTGATTCAGATGAGTTACTTGCTTCATTATCTAATTAAGTAAAGTTGTCAGTAATGGAGGGACTATCTGTAATATTAGTTTTATTTAGGTTCATGCATTGCTCTTGAATATTTAATTTAATTGTATCTTTCTCTTTATCTGATAGGATATAATTAATTGAACCTTTGATCTAAAACTGTAGAAATGTTTAAGTTTTTGTTATATTTTAGGTTGGAAAACCTTGGGATAAAAACCTCTTTTAACTCTTTCATTATAGTTTTAATTTTACCTGCATTTTCTGATGCATACGTAAGGTATGCTTCTTTTGAAATTATAAATGGTACAATTTGAGACACCAATGCCCTATTTTCACTTATCGCTAGTGTAGTTATCGCTACTTCAAAATGCTTTGAAACTAAGATAAACATTGGTTTTCTGTAAGATTGGAGCTAATGCATTTTTGATTTCTAATAAAAAAATAGTGTTAGAGAGGTTTTTTGTTCCACTAGCCTTTCAAGCATGTAAAATGTTGAATTCCATTTTGTTACTACATCTTGTATAAGTCAATGTATGGGTAAATTTAGCTGTTGCTAAATTTCATGAAGCATGTTCATTGAGGATGAAGAATTGTGAAAGTGTGAATTTTTCTAGCTTCAGCTATTATTTACACTTTTTTGCTGTTTGAAAAACTTATCTGTTATACAAAGCTGAAGAGTTACACAACTTAGAGAATTTTTTTCTAAACCAGCTTCTATTATGGCCAATTTCATGATAACAGCATTGTCAGAGAGGACAAAGTACACTTTGTTAGTTGGTATGTTCCATTCGTTTAAAGAATCCTTTAAAACTTTGATATCTTTACACCTGCGTGAGAGCCTGTCATTTTTATAAGTTGAAGCACAGGTGTCATTGACTCTAAGTTTATCCAGTGTGCTGTTAATTTATAAAAGCTTTGAATGTTATGATATGTAGTCCATACGTCCGTGGTGAAACTTAAAAAATCTGCTTTTGCTACATCATTCATAATTTGCATTTTCATTTTTTTATATATTAGAGGAACAGCTGTTTCCGTCATATGTTTTCCAGAAGGCTTAGTATTTCTAGGCTCAAGATGCATAATCAGTTTACTAAATCCTTGGTCTGTAATTAAAGAATATGGTTGAATGTCTACACATATTATTTCTCCAATGAGCATAGTTGTTTTCTGAGCTCTTTGTTCGCTTGATGTCTATTTTGATGTCAATTTATATTTGTTAATAATGTTCTTAAGCTTTGATTGATGTTTTTGATCTATTTTAATATTGTTGCTTTCACACTCTTTCTGTTTTCATTTTTGTTACTTGTTGAAGTAGACCCAATAACATAGATTTTTTTTTCTGTGTTAGTTTTTTTTGAAACCTTTAAAATCTTCTATTTTCTGTATCATTTTTCAATCATCAGCTGTTAATGCCAAACGGTATTAATAACTAATGATTGCTTTTGGAAATGAAACTTTAGGTTCTTCTAATAAGTTGTTTTTATTCATCTTAATAAAAAAATATATATATATATATTAGGGGTGCACCGATGCCTACTTTTGGTTGATACTGATGGCAGTTGGTAGAGGCCAATACCAATGCATCGACATCAGCTTTAAATTTAACTAAGTACTCGTTTTTTTCAAAATAATTGGTAAACTAGGATTTTTTTAAATATAATGTTAATGGTGAATTCTGGTGAATAATGTTAATGGTGAATTTTTTAAATATAATATTAATGGTGAATCTCTCTCTCTCTCTCTCTCTCTCTCTCTCTCTCTCTCTCTCTCTCTCTCTCTCTCTCTCTAACTCTCTCTCTCTCTTTATATATATATATATATATATATATATATATATATATATATATATATATATATATATATATATATATATATATATATATATATATATATATATATATACAGTGTCTCCTAATGGTGGCGGTAACGTGATGGTATGGGGTTCAATGGTTTGGAAGGGTATCGGAACACTCCAATTTATTGATACTTTATTGGATAAGGTGCAATACAGAAACATATAAAAGTAAAATTTGAAGTAATCTGCTCGAAAACTTCGGCTAGGATCTGGGATTTATATTTCAGCAAGATAATGATCCCATGCATAGTGCCACTAAAACCAAGGAGTGGTTTTCTGAAAATAATGTTGAGGTCTTGGAATGGTCCGCTTAATACTGGACCTTAATCCCATTGAACATTTGTGGGAAATTTTAGATCGAAATATTAGAGATTGGTCATTCTCCAAAAAAGATAACCTCAAAGTTGCAATTGTAGAAGCCTGCAAAAAGATTCAACTGGTACAAACAAAATTTTTAGTCTAATCAATGTCTAGACGTCTAGAAGCTGTAATCCAAGCAAAGGGAGGCCCAACAAAGTATTAAATAGTTGTTTTGTTATAAAATAATTAATTTTGAATCAAATAATGTATTTGGTCGAATGTTTTTTTGACAATAAAAAAACAACCTAAGTTCCTTTATTTTAAGACTAAATATATATATATATATATATATGTATATATATATATATATGTATATATATATATATATACACACACACACACACAGTAATTAGTAAATATAATAAATAAAGTAATAAGTAAATATAATAATTTATGTATTTAATATATTTACACTGTAATTTATGTATTGAATAATTTATGTATTTTTATTATACATTTTTATTACATATTTAAATATGTATTTAATAATTACATAATTTATGTATTTGATATATTTTTTTTACAAAATAATTTATGTATTTAACAATTTACAAAGCATTTCGCACAATATAGTAATTTTTTAAAAAGCTAATATAATTATATTTTCCTTTTCAAACTTTGTTTTTTTGAGCTTGGATTTTTTCTTTAAGATTCTCTTTTTGTTAGATGATTTATTGTACAAATTGCGTGATCAAGTCGTAAAAACAAAATTTTTTTATGACCTAAAACAGCAATTTCATATATTTCAAGTGCATCTAATAGCGCTTCCGCAAGAGAAAATGTCCAATAAAATTTAATGAAGTGGGATCGAATGTCATTCCTGACCACGCATAAAAAATTTTGTTTTTACAACTAACAAAGTTTTCTAACAATAGTTTTTCTAACAAAAAGAGAATCTTAAAGAAAAAGAAAAAGTTTAAGCTCATAAAAATAAGGTTTGAAAAGGAAAATATATTTATATGAGCTTCTTTAAAAATTACTATATTGTGCGAAATGCTTTGTAAATTATTAAATACATAAATTATTTTGTAAATATATTAAACACATAAATTATTTAATTATTAAATACATGTTTAAATATGTAATAAAAATGTATAATAAAAATACAGAAACTATTAAATACATAAATTACTGTGTAAATATATTAAATACAGAAATTATTATATTTACTTATTACTTTATTAAATAAAGTAACAAACTAAATATGTTTACAATAAACCCATTTTATTTAATTTATTAAAGAATATTATAAGTAATTACATTTATATATGCATTTTTTTTTTGCATTTATAATCTTATAAACACTTTAAATAGCAAAAAATTTTAACACGAAAACAAATGTTATGTAACAACTCAAAAAACCGGGCTACTTAATATATGTTCCCTATTTAGATGATATATTTATATAAATGATAAAAACCGGGCTACTTAATCTATGTTCCCTATTTAGATGATATATTTAGAACGACAGGAAAAAAGTTGTCTAATTATTTTTTTTTTTTATCCTGCAAAAAGAAGTATTAAAATGTAAAAAAACTAGTTTTAAATCAATTTGGCCTCTTTTTTTATTTGAAAAAAAGTTAAAATCAACTCTTACAGTCCCAAGTGTAAACCATAAATTTTTTTAATGACACATCCTTGTGTTATAGAAAAATTATTACCTACAATTACAATTCCTGCATTAGAGTTATAATTACAAATTATAACTCTAATGTTTAATATTTGTTTAAAATTTTAAAAATAGTGAAAATATTTGTTTAAATACAATACAAACAACTCTTAATATTTTTTATTTTAAAATTTAATTTGTATTGATTGAAATGCATTATCAAAAAAAGTTAGGCAATGCATATAAAATATGCATATTTACAACTGCAAAAAGCTATGTGATGTGATTTATGTAAATAATTCTATAATATCAGATGATAAACTTGTGGCTGATATTTTTTATGCATATTATAAAGACACTATATTGCAGTTGTGCACCAAATGAATTTCTGAGACTATCAAAACATTTATCCGTGACCTAAAGAAAATTCAGTATTTAAATAAAAATCACACCCAAGATTATTGCAATTAAGAATTTAATAAAAAATTCACTACCCTTTTCTTTTTAACATACAACCATCAAAAGGTATCTAACCATATTTCTAAACTAAATAAATTTAAAGCACAACATAAATACGATATATCAACTAGTATTATCAAAGATACCATTATTATTTTTTCTGATTTTATATCTAAAGACTATAACTACGCTATTTTAAACAACATTCGACATCAAGACCTATTAAAACAACAAACGGCATCCAGACCTATTAAAAAACACTGATATTACTCCAAATCTTTTTTTTAAACTTATTTTTAAACATCCTTTTTGCTACAACTTTCAATGAATGTTATTACATTAAAAATATTATTTGAGTTAAGTTCAAATTTTAAACAATTAAAGAATTTAACATCATGTTTTATATATAAATTTTAATTTTTGGTTATGTATTGTTTGCATTTCATTCGTTTCATTTAATTCATTTCATTCAATTTTTAAGAAACTTTAACTTTTGATAGTCAATCATATTTCCTACCATTTCAGTATTTACAAATAACTTAATATCACATATAATATATAAATTGTAAATTTTTTTATGTATTGTTTATGTTTCATATGTTTTGAAAAAATTCAACTTATAAAAAAAAGTCAAAAACTAATCTAAGTAAAAGATTAAAAATGTCAATGGTACTAGAGCCAAGCCCTTTAGTGTGATGAACATTAAGGTTATCATTAACAAAAATCTTGGTTTAGAGATAATGAGAAAGGGCTCGGAGTATTTAATCAGAAACAACATTGAAAATAGTGGGTGGCAAGAAGGAGAACAGTAAAGAACAAAAAGAAAAAGTTGAGTGAAGAGAAATTATAATGCTTATTATAAAAAGTTATAATTATCAAAGTTTTAGGCCGTTAAACTATTTTATTTTGAAAAAATATTTGAATTTTTTTTATTTTTATGGCAAATACTTGAAAACTAAACATTTTCTTGATTGAAAAAAGATTAATTTATAATAACCTTTTGGATTAACATTGCTTATACGCTGTTTTGATATCATTGCAGAATTAATTAATTACAAAATTAACTGAATTGAATAACTAAGACTAACTGAGGTAACTGAGATGCGGACAAATTATTTTAAAAAGGCAAAATTCAGCATTAAAAAGATAAGTAAAGAGATAAGTTAAAGAGGTGTCATTACAAGTTATTTGAAGGATGATTATAGTACATTTATTAGACCTTTAAAATTTACCTTTAAAAAAAAAACTTTTAAAATTTACTAAAACAGCAACAAGGTGCTCTCTAAGAGAAGCTTCCAAAGGGTTATCTTTATTCAGAGATCTTCGGCAGCAGTTTCAGTTACCTGTTGATGCTCTTAGAATTTGACAAATACTAAATGAATCTTCAAACTTAGTTTTTACTAAATGTCCAGAAGCACTTTTGTTGACAAAAAACAAATTTTAAAATGGATTGCAAGGGCTCAAGAAAAAAAGTTATGGGATGAAGAATGAAACAATTTTTTTTTTTCAAATCAAATAATCTTAAAAAAAAAAAAAGTTTAATTTGGATGAGCCCGATGGCTTTCAATCATTGGTATGACCAGCGCAAAAACAAATTTTTTCTCAAAGATAATCTGGTGGAGAATCAGTCATGATTTGG
>NC_088932.1:372500-425000 GCF_038396675.1 Hydra vulgaris | reverse complement strand
AATGAAAATAATATTCATGAATCTCGTATTTGAATAAATTTGTAAAATTTCTAAACATTTTTTAGTTTACTTTGTTATTTTATTTAACTTATAAAGTGCTGTGAAAATGTTTTTTTATATATAATGATATTACTATAGTAAAGAAAGGCTGTGTAATATAACTATATTATTATTACATAGTATAAGTATTCATATTGAATGTGAATAATGAAAATATATATATAACGGGTGATGCGGAAGTTATCGGATAAATCCTAATTTCATTATTTGAGCATAATAATTAGTTTTTGTGGTTTTATGCGAAGGCATAAACGTTCTATAAAATATAAACTTTATTATTTGAAACACAGTTATTTAAAATGAGGTTAAATGCAGCTGAACGAGAATCTTTTTGAAAGCGACTAAAAATTTTTTTTGTAAATAAACCTCATATAAAAAATAAAAAAAAAGCGTAAATCATTTTAAAAAGGAAGGATTTGCTCGAAGTACAATATATGATAACCTAAAAAGACTTAAAAATATTCAATCGTTTTCTGATAGAAAGCATCCTGGTCGTCCGACATCCGGGACTAGAGAAAAGAAAGCCGAATTAACGAGACTTGTCAACAATCGAAAAGGGGTCAGTCAGGGAAAAATAGGTATTAAATTCGGTGTAAATCCATCGACAATTCGTCGTCAGTTAAAAAAAAATGAATATTAAATATAGAAAACGTGAAAAGACTCCAAAATACACTATAGAACAACAAATAAAGGCAAAGAAAAGAAGCAGGAAACTAGTTAACCAACTCTATAACACAATATCGCTTCTAGTCATCAATGACGAAAAATACTTTTGTTTTGCAGGGGACAACATGCCTGGAAATTCTGGATACTACACAAACAACAAAAAGACATGCCCAGAAAGTGTTCGTTTTATAGAAAAAGAGAAATTTCCGAAAAAAATTATTAATGTGGATAGCCATATCTGACCGTGGTATGTCCGAGCCGTTGTTTCGCACTTCCAAGGCTGTAGCGATTAATTCATCAATCTATATTAATGAATGTTTAGAAAAACGACTTCTTCCATTTAATCACAAGTATCATGGAGACTTTAACTATTTATTTTTGCCAGATTTAGCAACTTCTCATTATTCTAAAGATTCTCTAAATTGGATGGACCAATATGTCTATTACGTTGATAAAGAATCCAATCCCCCAAATGTGCCTCAAGCACGACCAATTGAAAATTTTTGGGGACATTTGGCACAGAAGGTTTACGAGGGAGATTGGCAAGCTTCAACAGAGTAAGTTTTGATTGATCGCATTAAACTAAAACTACAAGAAATTGAATTAAACTTTTTACAGTCGCATATGATAGGCGTCAGAGCAAAATTGAGATCATTTGCAGATGGTGATGTTTTTTCATATAAAAAATAGTATATATTTATTAAAAGATAAATGCTTTATTTAAAAAAAATATAATAGTAGTTTGTTTTTTTATTTATAAATAAGTTATTGACGTTTTTATTTTGTCCGATGACTTCCGCATCACCCGTTATTTTTTTAATTTTATTAAGTCCTTACGGTCTTATCACAGAGCAAAACTTCCCCAGAGGTGGGGTTTGAACCACGGATTCTTTGTTTGTGAGGGAAGTGTGCTACCACTGCGTGACTGCTGATCATATAATAATTGTATATATATATATATATATATATATATATATATATATATTTATATATATATATATATATATATATATATTTATATATATATATACATATATATATATATATACATATATATATATATATATATATATATATATATATATATATATATATATATATATATATACATATATATATATATATGTATATATATATATATATATATATATATATATATATATATATATATATATATATATATATATATATATATGTATATATATATATATATATATATATATATATATATATATATATATATATATATATATATATATATATATATATATACGTATATATATATATATATGTGTATATATATATATGTATATATATAATATAAGACATACACTTTATATATATCTTATGTTATATGTATATATATATATATATATATATATATATATATATATATATATATATATATGTATGTATATAATATAAGACATACACTTTATATATATCTTATGTTATATGTATATATTTATATATATATATATATATATATATATATATATATATATATTTATATATATATATATATATATACATAACTATTATATATATTAAGATGTAAACAAGATGTATATCTTTATATGTGAAACTATAAAGATATGCATCTTGTATGATTTGAAAAATTACATCTTGTATGAAGAAAGATAACATCTTGTTATGCCTGGTATCTATGGCAAAGAAACTACAGTAAAATCATTGTACTCTGTTGGAAATGTGTTTTTATTGTGTCTTTTTCGATGAAATTGGTGCGTAATATTTCTCAAATCATTTAAAATGTTTTGGAATTGTTTCGCTTGTTTGGTGTTAGGAAATGTTGCACGACTATCGTCAGCGTGTCTTATCAATGATTTTAGTTTAAGTGCAGGATTTATTGTCAATGCCATTTTAATCATATTATTTTCATGGAGTCATCCGGTTGTGCCTAAGTTCTCCATTATGTAAATCTGATTGTTCCAATTAAAATAACATTGAAATAAGTAAAGTTCTATGAGCTGTTTTGTTTCAGGTATACTTATTATTGAATATCATTTCAATACTAAGTATACCTTAGTAATTATATAATTTAGTATTGAAACTGTCGATGTGCAAAATATCAAGTAAGACCTGTAGCAATTATCATAATGAAATGCCTTGTCTTCATTTATCATTTTAACGCCGAACAACTCTTCCAATTTCCGTTCGTATGCCACATCATTTGTTCTGATGTCGTAGGCTTTGTCATATGCATGTTGAAATTTTTTCTTTCTGTATCTATTAACTCGTTTTCTTGTAATTTGACTTTTTTATGTTGTTTTACATGGATTTAAACTCGTATCGCACAACAGTTTAGGTTTAAACGGTTTGACGCTCTACTTCTTCTTGTATTTTCAAAGAATTTCTGAAAGTTTTTCGTTTTGTTTATACAGAATTTAAAACTTTCAATAAATTCTTATTTCAAACTTTATTGAGATTTTGCTCAGTCGGTTTTGCTTCAAATCGTTTTAAATAAAGTTCAAAAACGTCCTTAATCCAGACATGATTATAGATCAAAAGAACTAGAACTCTTACATAGTGTTTAGATTCATCAATTTGCTAAAAAACATGTTTTTTTATTCTAATTATTAATGTCAAAAATCTGCTTAATAAGTAAAAGTTTTTAGCAGCTGTAGCGTAGTGGTTAGCGCGCTTGCGTCAGAAACTAGACTCTGGCAAGTTTAATAACAACTCTGGGCAAGTTTAATAACATTGGTAAAGAAGGAGGCGTGAACTTCCTTTCAAATGATCTTCCGCGGTACTCTCTGAAAAGACCCTGAGAACTTCTTGGGGCACTTAAAATGAATAATTAAAAAAAAATTATATGCTGGTAATGGTAGCTCATCTTCTTTAATTTCATTGAGGAATTTTTATTGTTTAAATGTCTTTGTAAAAGTTAAAATAACTTCAGCACTGAGCAAAGTCTTCACTTAAAAAAGTATTTAAAAACTTGAGATTTCAGAAATCTTGAAATTAAAGCTAAAGTTAGGATTCCACTATATATCTCAGTTATCACAATGGGCACACGACGTCGATCTGATTTTGGATTTATGTTGTGTTATGTTGGCGACATCGATAAACTAAATCTAAATCTGTAATTACACTAACGTTATTTTTCATCAGGGCTGCAACGTTATAATAACGTAGGTTACACTAACGTAATTTTTTCATCAGAATTACAACGTTGCACAGTGACTCAAAACAACAAAAAAATGGTAGTAAACCCCTCACAACTTTTTTATAAATTAAGTACTCGTTTTTAAATAATATTAAATGGCAATAATTTTTTATTTCAAAAGTATAAATAACTTTTTAATAAAACTTTTATTTTGTATTTTATAGTAAAAAGAAAAGAAAAAATTTGTTATTATTTTCAAAGAAATCTGAAAAATGTGAGATTTTCATTAAACTAAAAATAGAGTTCTTTTAATTTAAATAAAAGTGTATATTTATTTTGAAGATAATCTTTTGGCTCTATATATTTTAAATTTACTAAAAAAGAAAAAAAAGTCTGATTTTTTTGTTTAAGTTTAAAGACTTTTTTTAAAAAAAGGCAGCAAGTAATTGTATTTTTTTGATTTATATATCAGCAAAAAAAATGTTTCACTGAATTCCAAAAATATACCTTTTTTTTTTAGTTAATTAATATTTCTACTTTGAAATATAAAGGGATTACTGCGGTCTCCTGCGGAATTGGAAGTTATTAAAGAAATACAAATGTTGTTAAACACTTAAAAACCTTGTTTTCTGCCATTTTTGAAAGTATTTTGTTATAATTAAAACAAATAAAAATGGCGGGAAACTTAAATTTTAATTTTTTACTTGTATTACTTGTTCAAATATAGTTTTTAAATCATAAATATTGAATATAGTTTTAATTAACGTGCTTTTGTCATTATATACTATTTAAAAGTTTGTTAGATATTTATTGACAAATTTAAAGAACGATTTATTATTTGATAAGTACAACATATTTGAAAATGCTTAGCTAAACAACTTTATTATTTCCTGTTATATAAAGTTAACTTAGTAATATAGTGTTTTTACAGGATGTAACAATGTGACAATTGTTAAAGCCATAACAAAATATAATTTTTAAACAGTGTAAATAAAAAAATATATAATGTAATTTAAAATGTTTCTGATATATTAGTTTTATTATATTGATGATTCTTAAAAACAATAACAATGAAATGATTAGATCTTATCCCAATTATACGTGAATTAGGAGTGGATAAATTATAATTATGGAAGGATTTAATACTAAATACTTAAGAAATTAGCAAAGAAAACTTAATAAAGTAAAGGTTGCTTTAGTTATATTTATTTCAAAGGTGAAGAAAAAACTAAAACAATGTGGACGAAATTATGATACATTTATACAAAAAGAAAATCGTTGGCTTCAAAGAAATCTTATGAACAATAAAAATAGCCATTTTGGTTCTGTACCCAGTGAAAAAGCGCAAATGGGATACGCGTGGATTTTTTCCACATGTAACCCATGTGGGGATTATTATTTTGTCCCACGTGGGTTTCATATGGTAAATCCCACATGAATTCCATATGATCAACCCCATATGGGATACGCGTGGGTTTTTACCATATGTAACCCACATGGGATATAGGTGGAAAATACTACATGTTATAGATCTTAAATGCCACATATTTTAATCCAAATGGTATAAAAGTAGTCAATACTAGACAAATAAAAGTCCGAATGCTTCTATGATAATTTTTAAAATTTTTTTAATTTAAAAATTACTTGAATAGTAACTTAAAATTAATCATCGAAGCTATCACTACCTTTGTTCAATGTTTATATAATGTACTTTAATAATTTTTGTCATTTGAAAAAAAATATATCAATGTTAACTTACACCAGGTTGTCGAAAATAAAATTTAATCTCTACAGATTAATGTGAAATAAAAGACAAAGTGATGTAACTTTATGTGATGAAAAGAAAATGCTGTGTCATGCTAGTTAAATTTAGAAAGAGTTAATACCTTTTTTATGAACAAGTTAATACCTTTTTTATGAACATTAAATTAAGGAGTAAACAGAGTTAATACCTTTTTTATGAACAAGTTAATACCTTTTTTATGAACATTAAATTAAGGAGTAAACAACTTTTTAAAAAACTCTACGAATTAAAAACTCTGCGATAAGTGTTAAAATGATTTGTTAAATAAATTTAAAACTCCATGAACTAACACGTCGACGTAGCATAGTGCATTCGCTCGCAGCACTATGTTTCAATCGCCATGTCATTAGATCGTCGTGGGTTCGACTCTCGTTGAAGGTAGTAGAAAGTTTAGAAAGTTTAGAAAGTTCAATGTTAAAACGCTAACTCGCAAGAATTACTGAGTGCGTCTAGAAAGTTTAGAAAGTTCAATGTTAAAACACTAACTCGCAAGAATTAGTGAGTGTGTCGAGTGAAAACACTAATTCGCAAGAATTAGTGATGAGAGAACGAGTGAGCGTACGAGTGTGTGAGTAAGCAGGTTAAGGAAATCAGGCAGGACTAAGTAAGTTAAGTAAGGACTAAGTAAGGTTAAGTAAGTAAGTAAGAAAAAATACGACTGTATAAAAAACAAACACTATAAGTAAAACATAAGTAAGTAGGCCTACTAAGATAAAGTAAAGATAGAATAAGTAAGGTTGTGTCAGGGTGACACCATGTTTTTATCTTGTAAAAAAAAAAGATATGAAAAAAAAGTTAAAGTCAGAAAAAAATACAAGTCAATAAAAAAAGTTAAAGTTAAAAAAAAGTTAAAGTCAAAAAAAGTTAAAGACAAAAAAAAGTTAAAGTCAAAAAGTTATAGTCAAAAAGTTAAAGTAAAAAAAAATACAAGTCCAAAAAAAATGGCTGCAGATGATGTTGATTTTTCGCGTATGATTGTAAGACGGAATTTTTTTCAAAACCTACAAAGTAATTTAAAACCCAAATATACATCTAAATTACCCAAATATACAGTAGATGGAAAATGCCCTTTTCATAGGGATGCTTTTTTTGATAGGACGTCATTTGATGAAAATGAGTTAACCGATCCTAATAATACAGAACTAAGAGCTCTAAGACGTAGAAGAGCTAAGAAAAATTTGAAAAAATAAAGCGTCAATGTTGTAGAAAAGCACTGATGTGTTATCGAAAAACAAAAAGCAAGTATATAAATAATAAACAAAATCGCGAAATGGATCGATTAGGAAAACCGATATATCGTTTTGTTTTAACAAAAGTGGATCGCGATAAACAAAGAAATATTTTTTAAAAAATGAGACATAGAAGGTATTGAGGTGATAGGTCTGCTAAAAGATATATTTTTGTTCACCAAAAATCGAGACCTCATCCTAGATCTCATCATTCTATAATTGGTAAAGGGCGAAAACGTATACTTAGAAAACGTGGTAAAGGTATCCTTGGTAGCCTATTAGGAAATATACCCGTACTTGGTGGTGTGTTTAAAACTATATTTTAGTCGGATTAAAAAACAAGTATAAAAAGCTCAACTCTGCAAAAACGAATTAATATTTACAAAAAATGAATTCAACACGAGTGTGTAAACATGCAATAAGAAAGACACACATTAAAAAATATTGTCCAAAATGCTTTCTTATAAAATTTCAACAACATGTTCAAGAAAATTATAAGAAATATTTGTGGTTGCTAGAAGACATGAAAAAACACAAGAACAATGAGCTTAAAAATTTAAGAACCGATACGAGTGCATATGGTGAATATATTTTTACTTACGAATACAAAAATGGCATTGTGGAAATTGTAAGTGGCAACAAAGATACCGGACACACGAAATCTTCTACATTTTTCGGTGGTTTAATAATGGATTATGATGTTTTAAATAATTTATACACATTATCACATGTAAATAAAGAAATATTTTATGTAGGTAATAAATTACCAAAAATAAATTGATAAAAAAAAATATTGAATGGTGTTTTTTCTATTGCTTTTTTTAAAAAATACTATAAATTTGATTTTTTTGAAATAAAAAAATTCATTTGAAAAAAATTCATTGACAAAAATGGAGTTTAAAACATGTTTAAATGAATTTTATAAATCTATTATGAGTGTAGAAGCTTCCAAGTTTGAAGCAAATGATAGTTTAAAACAAGTCCAAGTAATTTCAAATTAGTATTTCGTTTGGATGGACTAGCTGAAATTAAAGTAACTCGCTCTAACGAAAACGCTCATATTGATTTTATTTATGATAAAATCTACCACGAATTTGAAATGCTATATGAAGACTTTGTTGATGTTATTAAAGAGTCATTTAACATTTGGCTACTCGAAGAAGTAGACATAAAAAATGAGTTTTGAAACTTATGCAGAGGATTGTTATGCGTTTCCACAATTAGAAGATTTTTATATTTCACTATTTAAAGCTAGTAGTAAAGCAAAGGGAGATTTTTCCTTGTCACATTGTTTAAAACAGGGACAAATTATTAAAGTAACTTGTTTCAATGATAAACTCAATATTGTGATTATATATGAAGATGGAGAAAAACATTCTTTTAAAATAACTGAAAAAAAAAATTTATTGTTAGCTGCAAAATCTCCTGCAGGATGGTTTATCGACGAAAAAGGCAAAAAAGACATTATAGATCTAAGATACGTAAGCGAGAGAGGATACGAAGATACGTAAGAGGAAGGGGATTAGCTGATTTTATAACCCCTGAAAATGTAACCAACGCGTTGCAAGTGGGTTCGCTGTTATACGGTATAAAAAAAGCGTGGAAAGGCAAAAAAATAAAAAACTGCTCCTGTTCCTGTTGTTACAAAACCCGCCAACCCTTATATGCCTCCGGATAAAGTGTTTGAAGTATATTAAAAAAACAGTTGTAAAAAAATTATATTATATCATCTAAAGAATAAATATATACAAATAAAATAGTGTCTTGTTTTTCTTCTCCTTTTTTCTTTTTATAACGTTTTATGGTCAATGTTTTTTTTCCCTTGCAAGATAAGCAACACGTCTTGTGAAGATGTGTTTTTGCGCTTCTTTTTGTAATCGCGTTATAAATCCACACTTCGTTGTTTAGTACGTGTATACTACAATCTTTTAATAATGCGATATTTTTTTTTTCTTTTAAAACGAGGAAAAAAAGTTCACCATAACCATTACAAGTAACACATTTTTCATCTACAACTTCTTCAAGTAGTGTGTGCGCTGTTCTCTTCATGTTTGTTTATATTAAATTCAGAGCAATCTGCCTTTTTATTTCTTTTTTAGTCATGACATCATCAATAGGTACATTTAAAAATTGATTGGCAGTCTTTAATCGCGTGTAATTGTTTGCATAAATCCTATCCATTTCAGTTTGGATCATGTAATAAATATTTTCCTCGTTCATCACAGATGGAATAGCTTGAATATCCAAAACAGATAATTTATCCCACATAGCTTCATAATTTGTTCTCATTAATCCTGCATCTTTTAAAAATCTTTTAATAGCATTTTGAGCCAATATTTGTTTTTCATAAATATCATAATGCAAAGGAATTTGTTTTGTTTTCATAGACAGTAGATCACGTTTTAGATTTTCCTGTTTTCTCATATATAAATGCAATTGCATGTCTTTTTCAAACAGTTGTTTTGCAGTGTTATCAAGGTGTGGAAAGAGTTCTCTTTTAATAAATTGAAAAAATGAATAGAGATTTAGTTGAATTAGTACAGAGGCATGAAGAGTTGTTACTTCATAAAAATAATGGTTTAACAGTCTGCAAAACGAAGGTAAATAAATTTGATCATTATATAATACATTTTTACTGCGAAAGACTAGAGCTACAAAATAAGCGGCAAATGCTCCACATAAACTACTATCATTCCATTGAAAAGGAAATTTATTGCATGAAAAAAATACGTTTTGATTGCCAGTGATTTCACTATATTTTAAAATAAATTTGGTAAACCAATAAAACTCGCAATTTTCTGCTGTCCATTCTGTAGGAAAATGATTTGATTGTCGTATATAAGAATTAATTTCAATTTCGTTGTAGTTTATGTTAATAGTATTGATTTGTATATTGCTATTGACTTCTTCTACTGCTTCAAATAAATATTTATTATATCTTAAATGTTTTGGAATTTGTTGCAATACACTTTCTTCTCCTAAACTATCAAAACAAAAAAAATGACCCTTGTCTATTTTCATCAACACTCTCCAATGTTGACCAGCTTCTTTTGTGGTTTCATTGTTGTAAATGATAAAAGAGCCATTTTTTTTCATTTGAATAATAATATGAATATGTGTTTTTGTTTGACTTAGCACGTCAAAAGCATAAACTCCTATAAAATAATTTTTAAATTCTGAATTTTTAAAAAAACGAGACAAAGATTCATCAGTAGCCATTTTATTCTTCTTCTTTTTCTAAATTAAAAAAAACTCGTAATAAATAGTGTTACAATAGCGTGTAATATATTAACAAATAAAATAAAAACAAATATTTTTTATCGCTGGTTCCTTCCTTTATAATTCCTGAATGTTTCTTTTAACAGATTTCTTTTTTAAAGCTCCATCTAGTTTTTCTATCAAAGAAGAGACGGTAGGTATTACTTTTGTAGTAAACGTATCCACAAAACCGTCTGTTTGATTACCATCTGTTTGATCCATAGTAGGTTTGATTTCTCTGTCTAGTAGCAAAAGAGCAAACTTGGCTTTATAGGGTTCAGCTATATAGTTATCACCGAGTTGATCTTTCAAATCATCAAAGTGGTTGAGATGAATAGGAAAAGTTGAGGATTTTCGAGTAAATTATTAAATTGACTGTTTTTAAAACACTTTTCAATACTGTAAGAATTTAATGTTATCCTTTTAGAATCGAGTACATTTTGTAAAAAATCAAATGATTTTTTATCTGTAAAATGTTCTTCTTCTACACGATCAGATGAAGGTGAAGAATTTCCAGATTTGTGTTCATAATGTTTATATCTTTGAGACACTTAATCAAGCGCGCACAATACGCAATTGTTGTGAATTTTTTTAATGATGCTATCAACGCGATTCATTTTTAGTTAAAAAAAAATATGTAAAAAAATTTAAAAAAAATGATTTTTTATACTTTTTTTATTCATTTTATTAAAAGAATACGCTTCTTTTTTTTGATAAAAAGGGTTTTTTTTTTAGTTGTGGTTGTTAGATTTCGAGCTTATAAGCAACAGTGAACATCATCGGTGGGGAAAAAATTGTGTTAGAGAATTGTGTTTAAGATCAATCTGTGATAAAAAAATTTTATCACACACAAGTAATACCGTGTGAAAAGTTCGAAAATTTGGAAGAAAAAGATAAAATAGTATTTTTATACTGTCTAAAGAATATTCATGGATTAGAGTACTATCCCACTTTCAAATATACCAGCGAAATCATATTTTGCTGCTCTGTTGTAGATTACTTAAAATCAATATTTTCAAAATTCGAATATAATCTCGTGTTTTATAAAGGTGGCAACATAAAGAAAGATGTGTTGTCTACAATAAAAGAGCATAAAATATATACATTTGATTTAAATAAATTACTATTTCCAAAAATAAGTAAATTACCGAGATACTTAAATAACGAAAGTTTATGTCTAGAACATTTTCAACACAATCACGTAAAAGAATATACACACGAACATTGCACATAATATGAAACGTTTATGTTTGCGCTTTATTTAGAAGATTTTGTGAACGGTTTTATTAAAGATGCTGACGTACGAGAGTAAACAGAATTTATGTTGAAGAGTATTCGAAGTTTTATTCGATTAATAAAAGACAATATCAAATGTGTTTATATGTTAAAAAAAGACACTTGCGAATGTTTCAATAATATATTTAAAATAAACAAACTTGTATATCAACTTTTTGATATGGAAAAAAAATAAAAAAATGTCTTGTTTATAATCCTTCTTTCGCAGTCACGTAACATTTGGTATAATTAGTGTTTTTGCGTAAGGTTGTTTCGATACTATTTCGTTAGTATTGTAATTATAAACATCATCCTCTTTTCTGTATAATACCATTGAAATGTTAAAATTTCTTTAAAAGAAAAAAAACCATTGAGCTGTAGGGAACATTTCTATTAAACTTTTTTCGTGAAAATTACAACGTTCAAAGGCTTTATAAATGTAAGTTTTATCTCCTTCTTGGTGTACCTTTTTTTCTATAAAGTATTCATAAATAGGAGCAGGTGTATAAATGGTGTAATAGGCATTATGAAAAACTTTATCGTCGAACGAAAAGCAAGGCGGTTGCTCCATGCAAGCTGGATAAACGTTTTTTAATATTTTACAATTTTTCTTCAAGTTATCATACTCCCATTTGTTAGATAGATAAGGAAACAAAAAATAATACTTTAAAGACTGTTTAAGTTTGCTTTTCCATGAAGTGCATTCCTTTTCCATGTTTTTTGATTTATAATAAAGTTTATATACTTTAATAAATTCTTCTAGTTTTCTTTTTACTTCTTCATGTTGTTTTTCTACTGTTGTTTTGGTTACATTTAAAAAATCATCGTTTATCATGCGACATACTTCAAACATGCTCGTTCTCCATGAAGGTGATTGTTCTGCAAAATTTATATAACGACGAGAAGGTTTTTCAAACAAATGAAGACAGTTTTCATAGTCTTTAGCTATAAATAAATAATACAAATCCTTGTATTTTTCTTTTTCCAAGTTCAACTCCAAGTTAAAGTTTTTTAAATAAGTAAATATAATTTCTTGCCAATCTTCATACGTGTTATTTAAATGGTGAAATTCAAACAACATAGGATGTAATTCATTATCTGGATAAAAAAGTTAAACAGCTTTGATGAGACTTTCGTCGAGTTGTTTGCTAGTCATTTTCTCTTTCAAAAATGAACTAGAATTTATTTTTTTACTCTTTATATAGGAAAAATTGAGAAGAAAAAACAAGTTTTTTATTAATAAAACAGGTTTTTTTAATTCAATTAAAAAAATTACAAATAAAAATAATTCTTTGTCTTCTTTTGGTACTTCTGGTACTTCTGGTTCGATTTTGGCTTTTTTAGCTTCGCTTTCAGCAAACTCGGAACAGGCTTTCTTCAAATTTTGATTATAATTTCTTGAAACACCATTTTTATTCATCGTGTTGTGGAAAGACGGTTCTACAGCCAACAATCTTTCGTACTCTGTAACATGAATCTCATTATCTTCTTTTGCTAAACGTATACCAAAACCGTTAAACTCGACTGATTTTAATGTGAGGGTTTTAGGGTAAGCCACTGTCATATAGGCTCTGTTTTGAGCAGTTTGCATACTATCCATCAAACTTTCCAATACTTTTTTGGACATTTTGTTATGATTAAATTTAAAAACCACATTATTAGTAACTTCGCCTTTAGATATTTTAAATTTGTCGTCGTCTTTTGTTAATTTCAGTTCGGATCTGAATAAATAATTTGTTTTGTTGAGATCACACATATCTCTGTACTTCCATGGTAGTAATATTTCACAGCACTCATTTTTTGGTTTGTAAATCAATTCTTTTTTAACATAGTTAAATTGTGCCAGTGGTTTGAGAGGAACAGTGGAATATTGTTTTTCTTTTACATTTTTTTCTTCTTTAAATTCAATAAGCCACAAAGTAGCAGCTGCTAAATCTGCAAATTTGACATAGGTGTTATCGTTGCAATAAACAGTTTCAAACTCTGACGTTTTTTTGTTTAGTTGTGTTTTGAATAAATTTTAAAAGAAAATGAACTCCTTTTATACTGTTTGAGTTAAAAAGAGAGATTAAAAAAAAATATGTACAAAACAAGTTTTTTTAAAATAATGTTAATTCCTGATGAAGAGTTTAAAATTCAAAAATGTGGTGTGATGTACTTTAAACTTTGTACTTTGATACTTTAATTCTATTTTAATGATAGAGATGATGTTGTTATGACTACCATTTTATATAAAAAGGGGGAAAAAAAAGTTATTCAAGTCATCAACATCTTCTGGTAAAGACAGTGAGATATAAAAAATGTGTTTAGATTGCAAAAAAATGGAAAAGGAAGAAAATAGATATTATGAAAGAACAAGAATGGAAATCGTAAAATTAAAATACAAACATTTTGATGGTAGTGTTCAATTAGAAAAAATTTCACTCGTAGAAGATTACGATAGAAAATTAGTAAAAAAAGTAGATGATTTATTTTTAAATATGTGGATTGATACAGAACTTAATACTGGTGTATCTTTATTACCTTATATTAATGAACTTTTTAATAGACCATTAAGCAAAAAGGATTTAAAACAGTTTGAATTTTATTATTATTGGTTTGAACACTGTGAAATTTGTAGTAAAATATATTTGTTTTGTTTTAATTGTTTTTTTTGTAAACTAAGTTTTTGTAAAATTTGTATTCTTTCTCATAAGGAAAAAAGAGAACATGTAATTTATTCTTTAGAACAAAAACACAATGTATGTATTTAAATTTTTTTTTAGATGAATAAAACACGAAAATGGTCTTTTTATGAAACTAAAGACGATAAAAAGATTGAAATAAGAGATAATGAAGAATGGTCTTTTTATGAAACAAAAGAAAGTGCTTGTTTTGATCTGAGAAGCACAAAGGATTATATACTTCAACCACAACAACGTATTTTAGTAAGCACTGGAGTGTATATTGATTTAATAGATTCAGATTTAGTAGGACACATATACTCAAAAATCAGGTATGACTTTTAAATATGGTGTGGTTGTGTTAAGTGCTCCAGGAGTAATAGATGCTGATTATAAAGATGAAATTTAAGTCGTATTGATGAATCATTCGAAAGAAGATTATATTATTAAACGTGGAGATGCTGTTGCTTAAATGGGATTTGTGAAAATGTTTAAGGGGCTATCCCCCCCTTAAAATTTCAATGTTTAAAATTAAAAAAAATTGTTTTTAACTACTATTACCTGTATATGATTATAAAAATTGTTTTAAAAGTAGAAAATTAACCTATAACTATTTTAATTTATCTATTTAAATAAACTATCTTTACGTGATATCCCTTGCAATGCCATAGCAACGCACTTGTTTATCTGTATACATCCTACATTTTATCTTTATTCAACCCTAATGTGTGTTATAATAGTCATGTACAAGCTTGAACAGCTTCTTTATAAATTTTTCGTGAATTTTTTTGAAGGTTTCTACATCAAGTACGACAATTTAAATCAGTTATAGTGTTAATTTATTAGCTTAGTTTTATTAGTGAAAATGGAAAAAGATTGTCGAGTGAAGCAATGTACACAAACTCGCCGTAAAAGAAAAGGATTTATTGGAAATCTTAATAAATCTGTGAACATTGATAGTGTTTTTGATGATGTTAGTATTGAGTTGCTAACAATTAATTTAAATGCTGCTAACAGCACTTGTGTTTTCGAACAAAATAATGAAAACTCACTTAATTTGTCAGCTTCGTCTCGAAAAGTTGAAGACTTAGAAGAAACACTTGTTTTGAAACCTTATATATCTGGTTATCGTATCATTGATGTTGCTGTTTTGGTTTCTGTTTTTAGTTCTTTTCTGTGTCCAGAATGTGGAAGTCCCACACTCTCATTAGGTGATAGATATAACAAACGACATGGTTTATCTTCCTTGTTATATCTTAAGTGTCAAAAAAAAGATTGCAACTATCTTCATCAGTTCTGCACCTCTCTCAATGATAATAATAAAAAAGGATTTGATATTAATAAGCGAATAATTTATTGCATGCGACTATTGGGCCATGGATATGCAGGCATAAAAAACTTTTTGCACTTTTATGAATTTACCCAAGCCTAATACCAAAAACAACTTTGAAAAACTACTGAAAATAATTGCAACAGCTGTTAAAACTGTAGCAAACAATGATAAATGCTGCAAATAAATTGCACAAACGAGGATATTCATCACTGAATGGGGTCTTTTCTGTTATCTCTACTGTTAGTGGCAAAATGTTAGATGTTGAAGTCATGTCTAGATGTTGTAAAGGTTGTAGTATTAATCAAGACCTTAAAAAGTCTAATCCAAATGCTTATGCACAACGGAGAAATTCTCATCATTGTAAGTATAATTACCAAGGTTCTGCTGGTGGTATGGAGACAGAAGGAGCAAAACGTGTTTTTCAGCGTTCTATTGATAATCGCCAGTTAAGATATATTCAATACTTAGGTGATGGAGACAGTAAAAGTTACGTGAATGTGAAAAATACATACCCTGATATAGAAGTTGAAAATCTGGAATGCGTTGGACATTATCAAAAGAGAGTTGGAACACGGCTGCGGAATTTAAAGAAAAGAGAAAAAGGCCTTGGTGGTAAAGGGCGTCTTACAGATGCGACAATTGATCGCTTACAAAATTTTGTTAGAGTTGCAATCAGACAAAATGTAGGTAACCTAAAGGAAATGAAGGCAGGAGTGTTAGCATCGCTATTTCATGTGGCTTCATCTAAAAATAATAGTTTACATTTTCCACACTGCCCTACTGGTTCAGACAGCTGGTGCAAACACAACTCTGATAAAATAAATAAAACAACAACATATAAGCCAGGACCCGTTTTTCCAATGGACGTTATTATGAAAGTGAGATATATATTTGAAGAGATAAGAAAAGACAGTGAGTTACAAAAATGTTTGCACGGCAAAACACAAAATGCTTATGAATCATTTAATAGAATGATTTAGGACCGTATACCAAAACAAACTTTTCAGCATCATATACACCAATTTCTAATTGGGTAAGTCTCGCTTACCCAATTAGAAATTAGTGTATATGATGCTGTTGCTTACTTTAACATTGGAGCAAAAGCATCATTTGATATTTTTAAAGAACTGAACAATCATATGAAAGCCTGAACCAGGCTTTCATATGATTGCAGGATGCAAAGTATTAAATAATGGAAGAAAAAGAAATGCTGATTATCAAATAAACCCTGATAAAATAAGTCAAGACGGCAATTTTTACGTGCCAAAAAGTTAAAAAAAATGACAAAATAATTGAAAAGATAGTTACTTGTTTGTACCTGGTGGACTTTGAAATTTTGGATTATTATTTTTACCTATTTTATGAATAAAATATTACTGTATTTAAAGTTCTTACTTTAATCGAATTTTTCTCGGAATTGCATTTTGTGGACGCCGGCCAATATATTTGGAGAACGGTATGATATTTTTTTATGAACTTTTCAGGAAGTGTTGTCCATATTATACTCTATGATTTGAATGGAATGGATTTTATTTAAATTTGAAAAAAAAAGTTTTGGGTCAATAAAATAAAAAAAAATTTGACCTTAAACTTCGGTCGTCCTGTTGAGGTGGTGAAAAAAAGTTATCAAAAATCTGTTCCACTCATATCATAGACCTGCCTTATAACAACACTATGGTTCAGTATGGAAAGGTGGAAATGACTTAATTTCTTTGTATTTCGGCCGGCGTAAAGTCATTTTTTGGTCATTTTAGGGGTATTTTGTGGTTACCATGGCAACAATATGGACTTTCGAATAAAAAGTTAGTCCATTATTCTTAATTTAATATAAGCATGTTACCAATAATCATTTTTTGTTAAATGCTTAGATTTAAAATCAGAGGGGGTACCCCCTTAAAGCTATAAAAAATGTAATAGAAATTGTTGGATGTTCTTGTCGTGAAGTGAAAATGTCAATGATTAAAGATGTAGAAAGAAAGGGTGGTTTTGGTTCCACTGGAAAATAAATTTTTGTAATACTTTTTTTATATTGCATAAATTTTTTTTTAAATTAGTAAAAAATTATAGCTGATAGAATTGCAGAAAATAGTAGACCTTCATTTACCATTTATACTGACAATCCGAGTTTTTTATTCAATGGTTTGTATAATGATAAAATAATGAATTTAGATTTTCGAGTATCCATTTTAGAAGAAATGCACAATAATAATGGACATGGTAGTAAGATATGGATTTTTGAAAGTTTTATTAGTGAGAATAATGTGTCTTTTCAACGTCCTGCAAAAAATGAAGAAAATGTTGGTTATGGATATTGTAACTTTATAAAAAAAGCAAATATTAATGATTACTTAATTGAAAATAATTTATATATCCAATGTAAAATTAAGTAATTTTTTTAACAATGTTTTTGTTATATTTGTATTTTTTTAGAAAATTGAAAAAAAAAATGAATTCATGGTATGATATCAAACGAGCTTGGGATGCTGTTTTAGAACATGATCAAGAACAATATCGACGTTTAACAGGAATTATGGATTATGTTGAAAACTTTCAAACAAATTCATTTAATAATGTGCTTGAAAATTTGTATACTATGAAGACCTTTCTTAAGTATTTATCTGTTGTCTTTATCTCAGTTTTTTTAAACTTGTATTTTTTCTTAAAGCAGCAACAAAGACAGAATAAAGTTTGTTTGTTTTTTTTATATATTGTGATAAATGTTTTGAATTGATTTTTTTTAGTAATAATAAAAAAAATGGAACTAACAGAAAATGATTTGGATTTAATTAATCGAAAACATATACAAATTCAATCAAAATCATCCACAGACTTTGGAAAAAATTAGACAGCACGCATTTACTTTAAGACAAAGTTTATGTCAATCTTGTAGATTACTTTTTTTGAATAATGACTGGGATGATTTTTCTAATGAAGAAGTTAAAAGAATACCTTTTATATTGATTTTGACGGTGTTTCAATATATTAAATACATTATCATGTTTATTTAAATTTGAATTTTGAAAATTTTTTTTTTTTTTTTTTAAATTTATTTAAAGAAGATTTATTAAATCATGTGAAAGAAAAATGTCTAGATATTGAAAATTGTAATCATTATTTAAACGAATGTGAAGATTTCAATGAATTTAAATATTCTGAAGTTTATAAGCGAAGTTGTTCATTTATATATTGTGAGAAATGTTTTAATTAAGTATATTACATGTAATTTTTTTTAGATGAATGAAATAAGAGAAAATGATAATAAAAAATTGCTCAACTTATTAACTAATCAAAAAAATCTTTTGACAGAAGATGAAATGATGGCTGTAAAGTTTTTGATGTTGGTTCATGGACAAAACGATGGTTCATGGACTTCTAAACTGGAAAAAATTGTTGAACAGAACATTAATTTTATGATTTTTTTTGTAAAATATGCTATTATGTATTTATTTTCAAAATGAATAATTTTTTTTAGCAAAAATAATAAAAAATGTTATCTTTGCAACAACAAAAAGCGCTTCAATGGCTTGAAGAAGGAAAGAATTTTTTTATTACTGGAGGTGCTGGATGTGGAAAAGGTTATATCGTCAAAGAAACTGCTCAAAGTGTACAAATTTATAAAACAATACATATTACTGCGAGAACAGGAAAAGCAGCTCATTTTTTAAATGGTGTCACTATACATGCTTTTGCTGGTAAAGAAACTGGTGTTAAAAGTTTAGATTATTATAAACGTCACATGCATCCTGACATTAAAAAAATGTGGTTAGAAACTGATGTTTTAATTATTGATGAAATTTCAATGATTGATGCTCAAACATTTGATTTATTACATTTAATTGCTTGTGAAATGAAACAATGTTACGATGAATTATTTGGCGGTATACAAGTTATTGCTTGTGGTGATTTTTTTCAATTACCAGCAGTCAAAGGAGAATTTGTTTTTAAATCTAAAACATGGCAACAATACATGACGAAAGTTTTAGTTTTAACTAAATGCTTTAGACAAAAAGAAGGTGCACAATTTTTCGGAGCTTTAAATGAAATACGTTTTGGTCAAGTTTCAGACCAAACTATTGATTATTTTATGATGCGTTGTTTTGAAAAAGATGAAAATTTAAACACTAAATATACAAGATTAATTTTTAGAAATATGGAAGTTGATGTTTATAATAATAAAAAAATGGAGAGTATAAAACAAGAAGGTTATTGGTTTATGCTAAAGATGTTATTAAAAATCCAAATATACAATTTTCGTTTCAGATTCCAGCAGCTGTTTGTCTTAAAATAGGTGCTATTGTTGTGCTTGTGAGAAATATCAATGTGGAGGAAGGTTTGTGCAATGGTACTGTTGGTATAGTCATTTTAATAGAAAATAATGCAGTTTGGGTTAATATGAACAAAAAAGAAGTCAAAATTGAATGTGTCAAAGAAGAGATTTTAGATTGCTCTCATGCTGTTGTAGGCTCAAGATTTGGTTTACCTTTAAAATTAACTTTTTCTTTTACTGTTCATAAAGCTCAAGGAAGTACAATGAATAAAGCCGTTGTTCAATTTAATTCGAAGGCTTTTAATAATAGTCTTTATTATGTTTCTTTATCACGAGTTTGTAATATTAATGATATTTTTATAATTATTAATAATAAATTAGAATTACAAAAAATATTTAAAAGTATCACTGTTGATTCTGATGTTTTGGAATTTTATAAAAAAATACATCTAATTATTTTTTAGATAAAAAATGAAATTTGAATATCAAACTGAGGAAACTAAATTCAGTAATAACAGTATATAAACTGAACATTTTTTTTACATCGAAGATGATTATAAAGATGAAGATATTGTGGAAGAATCACAACTTTATTCTGAAACTCAAAGTCCTGATGAAATTATTTATCACGTAGAACAAAAAACAATGGAAGGGTTTGAAACACAAATGAAAAATAGTATTCATTTTGCTGACTTGTTTCAAAATTTCTTAATTGGTTATAATATTGTTACTTTGTGTTGCAAATCTATTGAAAATGGATATTGTAAAATAATGAAACGTTGTTACAATCACCTGTTTATTTTATAAAACCTTTAGAAGGACCGAGTAATTTACGTTTTATTCAAGATGCCAATGTACGAGCTGTTTTTAATGTTTTAGAAAACGATAGCGGATGGAGGTTGATACGTTTATGTAATATTAAAATTAAAACTCTATCCAATTTAACAAAAAGATCAATGATGAAATTACGAGATTTTGAATTGTCTGGTTTTAAAAAAAAAATGCTCATGACAGATGAAGAAATTAAAAAAAAGAAAAAACGCAACAAAACTTATTACGAAAAAAATAAAAAATTACTAAAACAACGAAGGAAAAACAAAGAAACAGATGAACAAAAAAAGAGTAAAAACAAAACCTATTACAAGAAAAAGAAAACAATACTTTTGTTTAAAAAACAACAAAAAAGGAGCAAAGAAATTGATGTAGACGAATGGATTGGTGAATGGTATAGACCTCATTCTATAACACAATGGCAAAATTCGCTAAAAGCTCAATCTTATACTAAACTCTCTTATGAACAAAAAAGAAAAATGTTTTTAGATTATAGTATTTTTTTTGAACCAGGATTATGTTTTTATTCTGCTTTTCTAATCTCTTTGATGATTTGCCAATGGAATGTGAGCACCATTAAAGAATGGAATAAAAAAGTGTTGGAAAAAAATGCGACTGATTTATATTTGGAAGAAAATATTTTACAACTCCTTTTTGAAGATCAAGATGAGCAAAATATTCTGGCTTGGAAAAACGTTTTACAAAATTTAAAAGAAAAATCTAAAAGTATGTCGTTTCAAACTTTGATTGATTTGTGTCACTGTTTTGCTTATGAAAATACTTTTGATCGTATTAACATTAAAATTTTTGCCGTTAATAAAAGTAATACCAAAATTGGTTTGTTGCATTCTAAATTAAAGTCGCAATATAAAAGTAGTTTTACAGAATTATTAAAAGTGGTCTACGAAAGTGCAAACATTACCAAAGACGATCAAGATTCTCAAAGAGTTTTTATTAACGATGAGGAAAGAAATAAAGCCAATCAACGGAAAAAAATAAACAACACTATAAAAATTTGTATTTTTCAAAAAAACAATTCTTTACATGCTATAAGCATGTTGAATGAAAAATTTTCTACTGTACATTTTTCTTCTAACAAGTCACGTGTTCTTTTTCAATGTTCAGAATGTGGACAAAAATTTACTACAGAGACACACGAATGTGAAGGTTATTATAAACCGGACACATTTACATACGGGGATTGCATTAGTCACTATCGTCCGCAAAATTCATTCATGTGTACTAGTAGAAACTTGTTTCCTTTTTTAATGATATTTGATTGTGAAACGAGTATTAACAAGTCTGAAGAAAATGCCACCTCCAAAGTCAAACCTTTATCCGAGTTGAGTTATCATTGTCACTCCATCGTCATTCAATGCATTCATGAAACATTAGCGAGAGAATGTTTTGGTTTGGATGAACAAGGACACGTGATCACTCAATGGATTTTTTATTATGAAAACACTATTGAAAGTTTAGAAAGAAATCCTTTAACCTGTCTACCTGCCTATTTTCAACCAGAAGTTTCTTTACTTCACAAAACACACAGACGTATATTGTGGGAATAGTTAAATTCGACTCGTGAAAATAGCGTAAAATTAAAAATGGAATTACGAGTTTACGATTTAATAGCTTTAGCAGATACTTTGGTTCGACTTGCTTATGAAAGATATTTACCGCGTTTTCAAAATTTAGATATATCATCTGAAGATAGAAATTTAATATGGCAAGAAGAAAATCCTTTATGTTCTATTTGTAGATACCATGCAGATAAAATACGACAATCTGATATTTATAAAAATAAATTTTCTCGCATGACTCCTCAAGAAATAGAAAGATTAAATCATAATGAATTTCGTATTTACAACGACAAACGAATTCAAGTTGTTAACATCATGCTTCAAAGAGTAGGACGTTTAGAATTGTTCATGTTACCTTGTCACGTTCAAAATTATTTAATCAACAACGATGCTGAAAAAATAAAACAAGATTGATTTCAAATAGTTTGTTTTACATTTGTTGTAGATGGTGGGAAAAATTTGAATACCTACCTGCTACTAACGGTTTGTTGAGTGATTATGTGAGAATAACCAGTGGAGAACTTGTAGATTATATGAAACAATTGGCTTCCCTTATCATGACCGATCATCAATTCGAAAACTAATTTGATCGAGAATATATGGACTTGTTAGATGATCCCTACTTTTTAATCAAAATCTTTCGCAAATGTATCAACGAAATAGGCGGTCAAAAAACAGATAACCTCAATTTTTTGTTTCTTATGAGAAAATTCAAGCAAACCGTTTACGAATTATGGTATCATGGCATGTTGGTTTCTTTTAATAATCAATTTGAAAAAAAAAATTTTTTTATCCGATTTTATTCAAGATAAAAAATATAGAGAAAAAGTTTTAAATAAATGCAATTTTTTTCTCAACGCTTTTGAAGATTATCCAGTTATTGATCACGATCATTTTTCTGGACAAGTTTATGGATTAGCTCATGATTATTGTAACAAAAACTTAGGCAGATATAGTCAACATTTGTCATGTCCTCTTTTTGATCACAACGCTTCTTTTGATAATCGTATTATGATTGTAGAAGGTTTAAAATTTTTTTTGGATATTCCGTTATACGGTCATTTGGCTGAATCTGAAACAACATCTTTTAACGCTTTTATAAAATATAGCAACATGGAAGATGTTTTTGTTATATCTAAAAATGTGAGCAAAGTTAATATTATTTGCATTGGTAAACATATTAAAATTGTGGACAGATTAAAAATTTTAAACTGTTCTTTAGAACAAGCCAGTAGTATGTTATCGCAAAAAGCTCAAAATCAAATTGTCAACACCATGTTGCATTATTTACGACCTTTTCATCCTGAATTAAATCATTTAACCGACAATCAAGAGTTTAAAAACTGTTTTATTAAAAAAACATTATTTCCTTACTCGCAAATAACAGACGAACTATTAAACATTGAATATAAAACATTTCCACCTATTGAAGTATTTGCTCAAAACGATTTAATGAAATCTAAAAAGCTATAAGAAGAAATAAAAAAAATCAAAGAAGCTAATGAAGGTGTATAAAAATTATGGAATTTTTTAAATTAAAAAACTTTAAAATCCTTATTGCATATATATACTGTGCTCGACACGGTAGTATTAGGTTCTGTTATGATTGACTTTGACGAAAGAACATTTGAATTTACAAAGTTTCATATTCTTAATCATGTTAGTATTTTTAGTTATACAAGCAAATTAAATTCTGCCATCAGTTTAATTTCTGTTCAATTTCCTCCGACCGACGAACATCAAAAAATGATTGAAAAGAGTATTCGAGGTGGCATGTCAACTAACGGTACACAAAAATTCGCCATTGATACAGATTACAATGAACCTAAAATAAAAGAACTCAAATTAAACAGTGCATAAAGAGGTTGTTTAATTTTATGGACGAAAATGGACAATACGGAGGAGCGCAATTAAAACCTTTACCTTTTCACATGAAATATTCTTTTGATTTGGAATGTATTACTTTAGACGATGTGATTCGAAAATATCATCGCGTTAGTTTAAACGGTTTCTCAACTAGTGCTTCAGTTCATTGTCAAATTACCATGAAACCAGAGTATCAAGATCGAGTAGGAGGTTTTTCGCCCATGGTAGAAAAAGAAATTATATCCTCACAAGATTATTCTCCAACTGAAATTGTATCTAAACGTTATCTCAAAAACAATGGAACCTATGGTATAGAAAAAGACAAAACTATTAAATTGGTTATGAAATTAAGTTCGCATGAAACTCGTGAATTTTTAGACACTTTAATATGGTTGACAACGTGCTGCGGATGTGTTGTTGAAAAAATTTACAAAGTACTCCCTTTATGGCGTTATCCATTAGCTCAAAAAATGGTAAAAAGAAATATGGAAAAAAGAAAAGAAGCCATTAAAAAGGGTGACAAGGTTGTCGATGCATCTTGCAAATTGCAAATTAACGGACATTACGGAACATTAAGTCAACAAATTGCGCAAAAACTAAATACTTCTTTTATCAATCACGAAGAAAAAGCATTTCAAAACATCATTGAAAATTTTCAAAACATTCGCCATGTTTTTATTCGAGAAGGTCAAACGGATGAAAATATTAAATTGTTACTCCCTTTTCATTTTCAAAATTTATTATATGATGGACCCATGTTTATTGGTGTTGAACCTGAAAGATATAAATTAGACGTTTTTGAAAAAAAGTATGTTTAGATTATTACGACACTGTGGATTTTAACTATGACGATTAATTTAAAGAAAATCTTTTCAATTTGATGAGCAATGTCAAAACCAAAAGTATTTTATTTCACGATGAAAACAATCATTATGAAATGAAAGACGTGTTTGAACTTTTAAAAACAAAAGATCATAAAAATGCTCTCATTTTAACAACCAGCGAAAAATGCAAACTCATTAATAAATCTTTACGTATTGTGGCTTCACAAATTTTATCTTATGCTAAACTCAACGTAGAACGTTTTAGATGGGAATTGGGACAAGTATTAAGAAATCATGGAGCTGAAAAACATTTGGTAGTAACAGAAACTGATTCTGGTTGTTTTTTCATTACGCAAAAAAAAAGAAAAACAATATGCTTTCTTCAACGTTTCGCGAAAAAGTAAAAGAATGGAATAATTTTTCAAAATTTGGCAATCGTTGGATGGATTATTTCAATTGTAAAAAAACTCACCCTTTTTATTCCACTCTTTACGCCAAAGAAACGGATCATTTTCAAAACGAAATACCTCCTTCTTGTTACATAGATCAAGCTTTTGCTATGAGACCTAAATGTTATAGTGTTCACAGCGTCAACGGAGACGAAGAAAAAGAAAACTATTACAAAATAGAGCTAAAGGAGTACCCAATTCTAAACTCTTATTTTCAAATTATGTTAACGGCTTTGATACATTTGCTGCAAAAAGATTGTGTTGACCACTTCTTTTTCCAGAGGTAAAAGAAAATCAACCTATCGAACAAAATAGAATGAGTGTCAATTACAAACAAGTTAAAATACAAACGCACACTATTTATTTTTTAAAAAGATTTACTCAAAAAAACTATGTCTTGATGACGGAGTCACGACTGAAATTCGAGATCATTATCTTTTGGAACCGATACAAGAAGCCAATTTAAAAGTTTTACCTGATATGGAAAAATTTTGTAGCAATGAACACATTCAAAATTTACTTTAAATTGAAAAAAATATAAAAGAATCAGAGCGTTATCATACAATGGCGATGTTTAATCGAAAAGTTTTGATACCTTTATTATACGATATTAAAAAGAATATATATCTGTAAAATTTTTTTTGTAAATAAAAAAAGAAGAAAAATCTCTTGAACAAAAACACGAAACTGTAGAACAACCTGCAGAGATACCGTTAGAAAAAAAAGATAGTAGATCTATAACCGAAATATTAAACGAAAAAGATTTTCATGATTTTTAACTAAAAGGAACATCAAAAAAAACTGAACTTAAAGACGAAGAAAGCAATTCACAAGTTAAATTTAATATTTTTAAACCTACTCAAGATGTATATCCTGAAAATACAATTATTACAGGACCTATAAACAGCAGAAAATCAACTATGGCCAGAGAATTATTACATTGTGGAAAATTTCCTGATGCAGAAATGTTATTTGTGATACAAATGAGAGAACCTAGTGAACTCAACACAAAACATGGAAAAATGTTATCAAATCTTCTAAAAATAATTTAGAAGCTTATCATATTATAACAGTTAACAGTCCAGAAAATTTTGATTCAGTAATACAGAGATTCATTGGTTTTTCCAAAGATAAATACGGTATTCAAAATAGCGATTATCGACTATTAAAAACAATACTTTTATTCGATGATATTAGTGCTTTTTGCTTAAAAAGTCAACAAAATACTAGCGCATGTTCTAGCTGTTCTCATCACGGAGTAGGTACCATTACCATATTTCATTCTGTATCTTCTAAAGCCAGTCAATGTTGGAACAATTTAGTGTCTCATTACAATTGTATTATTTCTTTTGATAACAACAGCGAGATTGAAAAATATTTAAAAATGATTTTCCTTCTACTGGCAAAATGCATCATCACGTTATAAGCGATTTGTTAAATAAAGAAACTTTTAATCAACACGGACATTTGGCTTTATTTAAAAGAAACTCTTCGGTAGCACGCTTGAGAACGCAGATTACAAGTAAAGAACAAAAAGTATTTGTTCCAAAAGACGCTCAAGGCAAATTGGACTTTGATTATAAAGACATGAGCGTTAACAAAAAAATTGTTAGTTTTCAATCCTTTCCCTATGTCAAGGCTACCCAATTAAGAAATCATTATTATTTCAAATCTCATCAAAACAACTATAATCAAGAGAAGAAGAATAAACCCAACGAGGAAGATAAAAACGATATAAATAAGGAAAAAGAAAATCCGCTAAAGAAAAGAAAATGGAGTGAAAGCGAAAGAGCAACACAACTACTCGAAGAAATTAAAAGACAAAAATGATATGGATTGTGCGAACCTTCAGACGAAAATTCAGACGAATCTTCAGACGGTGGACCCAGTTCTGATTCTGAATGATTGGGAAAGCGAAGAATTTTTACGAATTTTACAAAACGATTACGAATTATGCAATCCTTCAAACAAAGCGAGTAAACGTCAAGCCATGAGACAAAAGTTGGCTGTTCGAGGACAAATTTTTATCCCCAAAATGAATAGAAGAAAAGACATTGATGAAAACGAAATTAAAATATGGATGAAAGAAATTTTAACACGTTTTAATGCTGTAAAAATGTTAAAATGCGAACTTTTATCAGATCACGAAAGACATCAAATAGAAAACGCTTTTCAAGAATACGTTTGTATAGAAATTAAACTCTTTGTCAAAGAATATTTATATCCGTATCCAAAATTTAACGAAAACGGAAAAGTCATCATGAAAAAATAAAAAATGAAAGATAAAAATCAAGTTATATCAAACTTTGTTTATCACAATTACGACGTTTTAAAAGAATATTTCAACTCTACTCGTTTAAAACTTTATCACGAAATTATAAATTATTATGCTAATAAATTAATCTCATTAGACACTATACAACCTACAAAAACTATAATCGATTTATTAAGACAGCAGTTTGACGTTGATTATTGTCAAAAAGAATTGTATTTTCAAAATAATTTGTATTTTTATGAAAGATAAATAGATATAGACCTTATCACGAGTCTCCTTTATGAACTTTACGTAAAGTATTAGCCAAAAATGCCTACAGCATGGATGTTTTTAATAAAAAATTATTACAAATGGATGAACAAGAAAACACAGAAGTTAACCTAGAATCTGAAGAAACAAACAGATCGGATTTGTCTCAGCTTATCCTAAGATATGATTTACCCTCTTCTCTTAATTATGCACATCCCATCAATCTCGAAAATCAAATCGCTGGTGAAGTAAGCTTTCAACAAAATTTAAATGCTTTGCTTCCTTTAGATACTATGCTGAACAGCGGTCTGGCTACAAGTTTAATAAGCGATCAAGAAAAATGGAAAATATAACTCAACGTGGAAGGAGATGCTTATGCTTTTAAAACTATTTTAAATTTGATTAAGCAAAGCGAATTCAATGATCATATTGATCAAAGAAACATAAGCGAATCTTTAAGAATGATGAGAAATTTAAGAAAATTTTCTATTCAAGACAGCTCTCTTACTACTACGCCTCCCTCCTCTATTCAATCTACATTAAACACTTTACCGCGCTCTACTACTTTAAACACTATTCCATCAACTCATAAAAAAATTTATACTTTGACACCTCTTAGTAAATTTTTAATTTTTCACGAAACAGCCAATTAGAGCGAAATTTTAGAACAGCTTTATAAAAACGAATCTGTAAAAAAAATTCCCAACTTACCTAAACATCTCGTCGATATGTGTAAAAATCAAGTCAATTATCGGTTTGGATCACATCAAATTTCTTTACGCGTTTATAAACCGATAAACGAAAAAGCCACTCTGAACAATTTAAAAATTTATATTTTATATCAAGCCAATGTTGTAGATGTAGAAGAATCCATAGCCAGTATTATTAACAATGTCACCAACTTTGCCTTTCAAAAAATAAACGATCCAAAACAATATTCCTTTTATGCTAACGAATTTTTAACTTTACTAACCTCTTCTCACTCTGTAGCTAGCATGAGAATAGCAGCCGATTATTATCTATAACTTACTTTTGCGAAATTGTGGAGTTTTATTAAAAAATACAACATACCCTTCCGAAACGAAACTAAATTAACGTCTGAAGGTGTATATGCTGGCGCCCTAGCTCGAGATCCTTAAACTGTTATGACTTCTAGTTTTAAAGAAAGCGAATCCATAACCGATAAAAGTTTTGGTGAAAAGAGAGCTTTTGAAATATTATCAGAAACAAAAGATATTATTCAACAAAGATGTATACAATATGGCGAAATGTTTCGAGGTTTCAAATTTGAAATTAATAAAGATGATAAATAATTAAGTGAACAGTTATTTACTACCTAATAAAGATATTTATGTTCGAATGTTAAATAACTATGACGAAAACGCGTTACCTAACAGACCAATCGGAGAAGCCATGCTCTATTTAACATTTAAAACTTATTTCAATCCTGTACCTTCTTTACCTTTTAGAGATGTAACAGATGTAGTCCTGTTAAAAGAAGATGTAGAACAAACTTGTGCTAAAGAAGGAGCGTTGCGATTATTGCAACATATTAAATCCAATTCAAATCAATTTTACAGCACAGAAAATACAATCAAAGAAAAACGTTTACTCGAAATTTTGATGATAATGGGTACAATGTATAATTCTCAACTTGGTTGTTAAAGTTCACTTTTAATATCTTATAAAAAATGTTTTGAAATGGATTCTGAAAATATTGAAAATTTTGCCAACGCTTTAAAACTACATACCAATTTCAAAAAGAAAAATTTATTCACTCATCCGTTAACAAGGTCTTCCTTATTAGAAATTCCTACACCCAAAAAAGAACCACGAACACGAGCATCCGATCCCTATTTAGAACCAATAGAAACTAAAAAAGAAGAAGAACCTACTGAAGCAACTAAAACAGAACTTAGGGAAACACCTGAAAGTGCTCCCGAATTATTAGGTGCTACTGCTTTACCTGAAACAACTACAGTTGAACCAACAAGTGCTAGTGTTAGTACTGAAACCCCAATGTTAACTAGAAGTGGTCGTATAGGATTAAGAGCAAAAAAAGTAACTACTAGATCGTCATCCACAAATCCAGAAGAAAGAAAAAGAAAAGCTCCAATAACAAAATATTCCGACTATTAATATGGATAATGTCTCGAGAGACGCTATTGACAACCTTGTAGCAGATCAACTGACCAAATTATTGAGTCGTTTGTTTGCTTTAACAGACGTACCCAAAATTAAAAAAGTTTTGCTTCAATTGGACACTTTAAAAAAAATCCAACCGATTTAAAATTTTATGAACAATTAAGAGCGCTTTTAGAAAGTTCCATTTATGCCAAATGGAACGGTCTCAAAACAGCTTGGTCACACGTCACTCTACTTTTTAAAAAAAACAATGGATGTCAACGTTAAAAAACAAGCGCCTTGGAAACCTTATGTTTACGAAACGCATCAATATTCATACGATAGACCTCGACAATATTTTTAAGCTGATTTGGCCGTCATGAACAGTTTTAGTTTAAATTTTGCTCCTCATCGGCCTGAATTTTGTTTAGTTGCGGTAGATGGAGTATCTAAAAAAGTGTATTTGAGAGTCACCAGTAAAAAAACTGCCGATAAAGTGCTTAGCAGTTTTAAACATATTTTTGAAGACATTAAAAGAGGCGATAAAACTTTTATCTACTTGCAAACCGATCAAGGTGGAGAATCTTTAAACAACAAAATGGAAGAATGGTGTTATGAACAAAACATTGTTCATTTTAGTTCTAAAAATTATGGAAAACCTTACTTGGCCGAATCGACAATAGGACGTTTAAAACAACTTTATCAAAAATTAAGAAAACAAGGCGAACTTCAAAAAAACAATTGGAGTTTTTATATCGAGGACATGGAACAAAAACTCAACGAAAAAGGAAGAGTGACGAGTGGAATAGCTCCTGAAGATTTGGATGCTGATGACGCCAAAGGTAAAGCTCTTCGTTTTGTCGATCAATACCGCGACGACAAAACACGAGGTCTTCATTTTTCTTCCAACATGTTACATCGAGTAGAATAAGAATACAAAAACGAAAAATTAAAAATATATAAATCTCTATCCGTTGGAACTAAATGTTACTTGAAAAAATATAAAATAGATCCCAAAGACACCTTTAGCAAATCGACTACTCGTAATCAACCCTATTGGGACACTACCAAAAAAGTTATTATTATCAAAATCTCTAAGCGCTCTAACCCTTCAGTAGAAGGTTATTTACCCGTTTATGTTTATAAAGTGGGAGTAGTAGGCAATTTAAATACGACTTTCAAAATGAAACGAGAAGATTTGTTACCTATTAACGAAGAAGATAAAGACATTTACTATAAAAACTTTAGCGAATATGTTAATACTTTTTTAAAACCTTTGAAGAAAAGACTGCAAGAAAAAAAGAAAAAATGAAAATATGAACAATTTAACGTTTGACGATGTTTTAGATGTAAATAAATAAATATGATGTACTACTTATTATTTTAGCGAAATTAAAAATAAAAATGAAGCTAGCGTGCATTATAATGTCTTGAATGATCTTAGTTTACCGTTAACTCCCAACGATATCGACAAACCCACATTTAAAAATAATACCATTCTACATTTAGCGAGCATGGATGTTCCTACTAATTTAACTCAAGTAGATGAAAACCTATCCTTCTTAGAAAACAATTACGGATGAAGAATGGAATCCAAACCTGCTATAAAAAAAATGTTATCAGATATTCAAAGCGATATGATTAGCAATCCTACAAGACACATAAAATATTTTTATCTTGTTACTAAAAATGTTGTCTTGTACACCAATCATAGACCAGGTGACACGTTTCCTTGCTATGACATATTAGATATGGAAAACATGAACGCCGATCATTTGAGTTATATGTGGACCTTTAATGCGTCAGGTGGAGGTAAATTCTTTGGCATTATGTCACCCACCGCCAATCAAGATGATATTTTTGTTAGAAACTTGGAACTTTATAATTCTAAATTAAATAGAGTTTTATATTTTTCAGACTTTTTTTCAAGTTATTATAACAAAGATGGGAAAATTTCATCAACAAAATATTTTAATCCAAAATACTTATTTGATCCTTCAACTGAGCTTCGATACAAAACGGCTGTAATCGATTTACCAATGATAAAGTTTAGTTTAGATAGCCACAACAATGTTCAACAAAATTTATTTAACGTCAATACTTCCCCATTTAGTAATAGAACCAATTATAATTTATTATGGTATTATAAAAAAAGAAATAAATACGCAAAAAATCCTTCTTTTTTACAACCTATTCGATCTACCTTAAGCGTGATCTCGCCTTGACAAGAAAGAGGTTTATCTTATTTCGGTTTTTTTTCAAATAGAACAAGTGCAAGTGTGTACGTTCTAGAAGATTTTACAAAATTGTTACAATTTGATTATATTACTACAAATTCTCTATACGACAACATATACAATTTATCATTAAATACTCACACTAGTAAAAATTATTTAATTTATGCAAAACATCCGCTTTTAACTGCCGCACAAATAGCAGCTTTTTCACCTGAAAGACAAACTATTTTAAACGGTATAGAAGAAACCTTTGTTCGACCTTTTATTCATATTATGCTCTCACCCAATTATAAAAATCCGGCTTTAACTGGAACAAATTTAACCGCCGACAATAATATTCTTAGTGTTGATCTAGATGTGTATGTTAATAACTTTTTACCTATTGCAGAAAGCACAAAATCAAAAATGAAACACATTGTACCGTGGCAAATTGCTTTCTTTTTATTAAAAATAATAACCAACACCAACACAATACTCTTTGAAGGCAACCTATATAACGTAGAAACTAATCTTTACGATTTCAACACACCTTATAATGTCAATCTTCGTATTCAATCTTTATGGAAAATTTGGAAGGATTATGTCGACACTGAAAACCCACTTTATCCTGGAGTTTATACCAATGAAAAAATAGTACTACCACAATTTGTAGATATTATCAATGCTGCTTTTACAACTGCTTTTCCAACTGGATTTGGTACAAAACTTATCTATGTTACAGCAGCTAATTTAGGCATAGAACCTACAGAATTATTAACAAGTTTTTATCAAATTTATTTTACTCTCACATCCAAAAGAAAATATTATTGTTATACTTTAAAAAATATACCGATAGCTTCTTTACCTTTACCTTTTTTTAACGTAGGTCAAGTCATATGGCCTGAAAGAGAATTAAAAATGGTGGATGCTTTTACCGAAAGTTTAAACATGACAAACAATTTACTCAATCTCAATTTAAATAACTTGACTTTTGACGATCATACTTTTGCAGGGTCGATTTTAACATGTTTAATAAATATCTTACAAATAAAGCAAAGGGTGTGCCTTCATGCATTTCTGATCCTATAGACGGAACTGTAAATTATTATACTTTTTTTTCTTTACCATCCTACCAAAGAAAATTATTATCACCCATTAAATTGAGCACATTACTTATGAAAAGTAACGCCTATTCTGAAATAAAAAGTAACTCCTATTCAGATTATAACACCAGTTATACATGGAATAATGTTCCTATTGGTACTCCCGAAATGAAAGGCACTCTCTTTCAGGTATTACCTTCAAACTTACCTGATGACATTTATAAAATATAGACATCCGATAGCTCTTTAATCGCTAAATTCAGCGCAGAAACTTTTATTGAAGTTTTAATATATTGCGAAGAAAGCAAACCTATTTTTTCAAATACCATCAAAGTACCTCTTGTCTCTACAACTAGTTTCGAAAGAGCTACTACACCGAGTCATAAAACATGGTTAAAAAGTGTTAAAGCTGTATTACAAGGAAATAATCCAACAGAATTAATATTTTATTGCACTTCGCTTAATGGGCAATTCATTTATCAAAAAAAGAGCGATGGTACTATTGTACAAACTTGGACAGACAGTTTACCATTAAAAAATATCATTTTAAAAATGCATCAACCTGTTGGAAACAATCCTATACCTTATACTTTACTTTTACAAAGAGATCAATATAGTTTAACTCAACAAATCAATCCTTTTATTATGCAAGTCGATCAAAATATAACCAACGTCATGTCACTAGTTTTTAAAATTCAAAAAAAAAAGACTAAGTTTCTTAAAATGTGCTCTCGTTCAAATTAGTAACTTTAATAGCACCGTTTCCAATTTTCCTTTAACTACCGACACTTACATTTTTATTAAATGTGATCAAGCTGTGCAATCTGGAATGTATATGAACAAAATTTATGTTCCTGGATTTGTTGCTTTTTTCAATTTATTAGACTATACTAATTCTACTCAAGTCACCACCAATATTGATTTTACAAAAGATCGTAATACTTCTATTCAAGGACAATTGACCACCTTTGATATCAACGATGTTGACGATTGGAAACAAACAAGATGGTCGTTTCTCAATTCAAAATCTGAACCCCTCACCTTTAATAATCTTAGTTCTACTGTTTTTTTTAATCCTACGTTAAAGATTCAAATGGTTCCGTTTTACAATTAACTAGTTTGATTAGTATAAAATGTCTTTTATTTTTTATTATGATTAAGAAAACATAAAACGAAAAAAAAGTTTTTTTTTTTTTCTCTCTCTCTATTTTACAAAAAATGAGTCTCTTTTGTCCTAAAGGAAGATATTATAAAAATTTAGTCAATTTAGAAGAAAAAATGATGCAAGAATCAAAAATAAATCCTAAAGATCAATTTAATCAAATTAAAAATCAAATGCAACAATTACAAAATCAACTTACTCAATATTCTACTAAATCTGAATTACAAAACATGAAATCCGAATTGGATGAAATCAAACAAATGAAAAATAAAAAAGAAGCAATACAAGACGAAAAACCTTCCAAGAAAATGAAAACAAATGTACAAATCAAACCCAAACCTAAAAAACGAAAATATTCAGAATCTGAAACCGAAAGTTCAGAAGAAGAAGAAACTGTTAAAAAAAAAACTAAAATGAAATCAACTCCTTTACACATCTGTTCACAATGCTTTCAAGAAGTCAATGCAGTCGACAAAATAAACGGATTATGTAGAAACTGCATTATTCAACAAAGAGCCATTTTATCAAGTCCACTCATGCAGAATAACGAAAAAAAGAAAAAAAAAATTGAATAAAAAAAGTTTAATTGAACGATCAATGGTCAATTTGGAGAAGTTATGCTTCTTGGTCTAAAGGAAATACACCCTCTACTTTTAACATTAACAATTTTGCAGATTTTTATAATAGTGACGATGATAGTTTTTTGAGACATCCTAAATTGTACTTTAGTACTACTAACACTACCGAACCTTTAGTCATTGACACCACCAGCGATTTTAATTTCATCAACAATAAACCTCCTGCTACAATTGCTGGAAATATTTCGTTTCAAATCAATGTACAATTTACAAATCAATTTAAAGGTGTACTTGTTATGTATTTGCAATATCCAGCTGCTCTTGTAGAAAGCGGGGTTGGAGACGAATATGAAGTCAACTATATTCCTACCAAATTTAAATCGTCCTAATTTATTATAAAAAACATTTTTACTTTTATTAAACGAACCCTATTTGTATTAATTATTTTATAAGCAAACGACTATTTATTTCTAAAAAAAATCTTAAAAATCATAAATCTTGTTTTTTTTTTATTTCTTGTGTTAATGGCTCGCAGGCGTACAAGAAGAAGCGGTAACGGTCGTCGACATCATACCTCTATGCACGACATCATAGAGGGAAAGGAAAATTTTTTACCAAAGTTAAAAATTTTGCTAAACGTTTACTAAAATCAAACGTAGGAGGCTACGCTTTAGATTATCTTCAAAAGCAACGCAATGCGTAAAAAATTTTGTTGCACCACTTGTAAAATAAAAAAAAGTTCATGTATAAAAAGAGGGAGGGAAAGAGTTTATTTACCTCCTTTAAAAGGCGCTGGTAGAAAAAGATTAAGAAGACGAAGAAGTTTACGAGGGGGAGATTTAGCAAACACTTTAAGAAAAAAACCAAAGTTTACCCTTGGTATGTAGCTTAAAAGAAACAAATGCAAAAAACTAAATTTGATCATGTTAAAAAAACTCGACTTTACTATATAAATTTACTTTAACCGTCCTCAAACACGTCGTAATGCATAGAAAAAGAGGAAGAGGAAGAGTTTATTTACCTCCGTTTAAAGACATTTAAGAAAACGCATGCTGGTAAATTTCTTCCATTGTTAGCCGCAGTTTTAGCAGCGACTTTATTATCGTCTCTTATACCGAGATAAAAAAAATGTATAAAAGAAGACATAAAAAAAAACATTATAAAAAACATAGAACAAGACGAATGCGTGGAAAATTTTTAGGACCTCTTTTAGGAATGGTATCTAAAGTCGTTTTACCTTCCTTTACAAGCGCTCTTCTACCTACCATTGGTAAAGCTGTTTTGGGTGGATCTATCTCTGGTGGAATTTCTTACGGAATTAATAGAATTGGAAAATAATATTTATAATATATAAAATATAAAAATTTACAATTCGCTTTTTATTATTTTATTACAAAAATAAAATCCCAACATTGTTCCAAGTAAGATGAAAACTCCCAATAACACTCCAAATAAATATCCTCCCACTACAATAACAATAAACAAGCTCGAAATTGCTAATATTGTCACTATTTTTTCTTTATTAATACACTTCAAAATATCGAATACGATTCCCATGCGAGTCGTGTGTACTACCATTATCTATTGGAGTATCAGGATTATAAGGTTGAACTACTGCCACTGTCGTTGGAGTTTGAAATTGTTGTAACGGTTTGTTTTTCGATTTCATTTATTATGAACCTATTTTATTTTTTACTCTTTATATACTTTTCGACATGCTTCATTAAACATATTAAAAATCCTAATATTTTTTTATTCCTATATTATATCTGCGCGCGCATTAGTTTCCATTTTTTTTAACAAAAATTTTTGTCCATTTTTTATTTGACCCCCTCTGTGTCAACAAATGGTTTCTTAAATCTTAAAAATGGGTTCTTAAATCTTGACACTCTTTTCCAACATACAGTTTTTTATCATAAATTTTTTATTTGCTCCCCCTCACTCTTCAATATTAAAATTCCTAACATTTTTTTTTCCCCTCCTCGCTATTTTTACACTTGACGCTCACTTGATGAAGGCCCCCCTCAACTATTGTCAACATTTCTTTTTATTTAATTTATTTAATTTTTAATTTAATTTTTATTTTAGAATTGTCATATGACGCATTAATGCAATATAAAAGATCAAAGTTTACATATTTTTTACAATTTGTAATACACATCAGGGTAGAACCAATTTGAAACTTTTTGAAATTTGATTTGCCTGAGCAGCAAATCAATATCTTTTAGTGAAAAAAGAACCTTACTCTTTTTTTTTTTAGTTTAGATGAGTTCTTGAGGTTCCTCTTTGGATTTTAAATTTTTGATGGGTCCTAATATTGTTTAAATTTTTTTTTTACTAAAAAATTTTTATAATAAAATTATTGTTTATGAAACAAGCATTTTTTTCTGCTTTTTTTGAGTCCAAGGTTGATATGGTTTAGAAAAAAAAAATTCAAAAATATTAGGACCTGTCAAGCATTTAAATTCCAAAGAGGACCCTCAAGATCTCATCATATGTTAACAATGCTGTGGGCGTTTTTGTTTTATTTATGACTAGGTCGTGTCATAGCACGTATTATTTTTTGACACCTACATCAAATTGTTTTAACTATAATTTTGTATAACTCTTCAAACCATTCAAAAAGGTTACTAAAATAAATAGCTCAGGTAAATCTTGCATTTCTGAGGTAATTCTAGAAGTTGCTATAGATACATAGATAGATAGAGCACAACGAATTCTAAACTTATCCAAATATTGCTCTAAATGTATTCAGAAGTCGCAAAACCATTTGTGCAGGTTACCCCAGATACCGTAGTGCTTCATTTTAATAGAACACTATTTTTAAATAAAATTTGATTTCTTTACAACTGGGATTTTGTTAATAGGTTTATGATAGCTATAAATTTTAATATTTCATTGACTAAACAACAATTACTTGTTTGTTACTAAAACACTTTACTTAAGCAAAATATCATTGGTTTCTATAGAAACATTCATACTTTGAATAAAATTGAGTTTTCAATACAAACGACAATAAGTTTATATCTTTATTTCTTATTCACAATATTAAATATTAATATAGTTACGAAATATAAAATACTTGACAATTTAGAAAGACATTTCATTAATATTTGAATAAAAATTAGTAATTTTACCTGCAAGTTATTGATGTTTAACTTAAACACATATTCTTCTGGAAATAATTTGAACTAACGGAGACCATATCAGGAAAAGTAACAGAGATCTTCATTATAAAATAACTCCAAAACTGAAGAATGATTCGTAGCGTTGTGCTGGTAAATGTTTTTGTATTTATGGATTTTATTTGTTTTTTAATTAAAATTATTTAACTTTGAATTCATAACGTGGATCAATTAATAAAAATTCAACTTTGACTACTCACTAGTTTTCGACTACTTCGTATATGACGTCGTGGCCTTTTTAACTTTTATACTATTTATTTCAAAAAGTAAAAATACATTAAAAAAACATGAAATAAAGTAATTTGCGTGTTATTAAACAATTGCTACAAAACATGCTAGTATTGGGGTAAAAGACCAGTTCAGTTTGGAGTGTAACAATTATTTTTTACAGTTATAATAAAAACATTTCAGAATTAGGTATCTAACAGATTTCACAAATGGTCAACGTGAGATTACGTTTAAAGCGCATTTAATTTGACTCCATAAAGGTCTATTTAACGTAAATATTTCACAAACAATTTTAGATTTATTTACAAATTAAAATGCTTATTGTTTATGAAATTAAATTAATAAATAGCACAGACCATTAATAAATTAGATTAGCCAAAAATCACTTATCAATTTTTTTGATGCAAAAAATAAAATAAAATTTTTTTTTTTAAAAACACGCTTAGGCGTTTAAAAGAAGAAAATAAAGATTTTCTATGACTTCAGGTGAAATCCGTGAATCTATCCATTGCACATAAAAGTGTGAGGCGTTTTTCGCTACTTATTTCTCTATCGTGTACAAGGCTAGGAAACATAATATACGAATTTGTATGAATATAAATAAACATTAAAAGTTTCACAATTTTGATCATATACATCCGAGCCGGCATTTGGTCTTAAAAAGACGTCTTTTTAGGACCAAAGGCTGGGATGCTACTATTACATTATTTAAACATTTTTTGTGTGTTTGCTTTTATGTGCAGTGAACGCTTTTACGGATTTCACCTAAAATTATAGAAAATTTTTATTTTCTTCTTTTTAGCGCAAGAATGTGTTTCACTTCTACGATTCTAACCATTCTAATAATTTTCAAACATGCCTAGTTCTGATGACATTGCTATCATTTTCAGATGCTAAAAGTGTTTAGTTGTACAATTAAGTGTACAAGTAAGTTGTACAATTAAGTGTACAATTAAATGTACAATTAAGATAAACCTTTTGTATGTAAATATCCAAGACATTTATTTAACAATGGTGCATATTCAATACACATGTAATAAAAATGACTATTTAACAACTTGACAACTAAAAACTATTTTTTACTAGTTAAATAAAAGTGTGTAATGTTTTTTTAAAAGAATTTTATTTTAGATTTTAAGTTTAATTGCTAAAATTTAAATTACGCATGAACAAAAATATTTCTTAGAGGCGTCCACAAATTACGTCACGCAATTTTTGGTCATTTTAGACCCTTACCCGCCTCCCTCTTCCATCTTTCTCCTCTTCACAACATGGTAACACTTTAGTAACAATTTTTGTATGAGTCGTCTCAAAACTACTTACCCCTCCCCTCTCCTTCCCCATAGCGTGACGTAAATATGGACGACCCCTTATTACGTTAATTTATTTAGTATTTTTATAAAAATATATTTAACAAATTTACATAATATAACATAAAAACAATCAATTACTATACAAAAAATTTACATACAAAAAGTTTATCTTGATTGCACATTAATTAAACACTTTTAGCATCAGAAATTGATAAAAAGTTGTACTGTCATCGGTACTAAACATGTTTGGAAAGTATCAGAATAATTGGAATAGTAGACAGGGGTGGATCCAGACCACCTAGTTAGGCAGCCGTTTTTAAATTTTTTTGATTCGGTGCATTCTTACAATTTAGCAAAGAACGATGGAAGGAGGAAATTAGTTTGCTTGATTCAAACTATCTAATAAAATAAGTGAGGGGCGTTAAAGAAGAATATAAGTCTTTGACTATTAGTCTTAATCTATGTAACTATGAAATTACGTTATATATTGATATCCCATCAGTCCGATTTTTTTTGCACAACATAAACTTATTAAAATTTTTTATCACATTTAAACAGCCAACCTGATTTACTCACATTTTCAAACAATTGCTACGTAAAATAAACAAATTAAAATAAAATATTTTTTTAAAATACATAAGGATGGGTGGGAAAAGGGGGTTGGGGTGGGGGTTATGTGTGATTGTCCCTGCCGCACCTCCCCCTCCTCTCCTCTTTTCCTATGGATCCGCCCTTGGTAGTAGAAGTAGTCAAAAAACCAATTACAAGATTTGACGCATACAATATACAAGCAGCGTGAGTTAAATAAAAGCGAGTAACAATAAAAATATTGATCCGTTTTTAGCAGGCAAGTGTGGTATTTCAACTTCAAGTGTTGTATTAAACTTTAACAATAAGTTTGAATTAAATCTAAATGAAAAAATATAATCTTAGATCAAATAGAAACAACAACTATTAATTGCCCCGGATATGTAATAAACTCTCAAAATATTGTATATTTTATCAAGGACCTAAGTTATGGAATGATTGTCGAAAGGAATATAATTTTTATGGTGAAGTCCCTCAACCCATTTAAGTTTCAAAGAAAAAAAGAAACTTTTGAAATTTTTAAAATTTGATTAAAAGAAAAGTTTTTTTTTCTTTTTTTAATTAATTTATTTTTGTCTTAAATTATTTTAACGGTAATCTAGTTGTTATTATTATTTTTTATACAAGCATTTTACCATTACGATATATTATTTAAACTAGTACAAAGAGGATCTATGATAAGATTGTCATAGCAAGGTAATGTTATCCTTATCTTCTTTGAACCCCTATCTCCTATAACTTTATTTTTTGTATTTTCAGTATATACTGTTATATTTTATTTTATGTTATCTATATGCATACGAACATTATAAAAATAATATTTATATTATGTTAAACAGAAGAAGAAAAAAGTATATATTTCTAATAGAATACAACAAATATTCTTATAACAAAAAAAGTTAGATTTTTAGCTTTTTTTGGGGATAAATATCAGCATATATTTAAAAACCGCTTTTTTTTTATTTTTTTAGCCTTTTTTAAAAACTGCAAACTACTGTGTTGTATCTTTAAATCAATAAAATATAACTTAAAGAAAATTTATTTTAAGATTTTATTAAAGTTAATCAAATTTTCTAAGTTAATTGCCTTCAAACAAGAGTTACCGGACGCATAAATATTTTTATTTGTGTCCCAACTTATTTGAAACTCCAAAAAAATGTTCCTATTCCATTGACACACAAAAAATTGATAGATCTTAGATTGAATAGTTTTTAAAGGTTAGGTTGAGTATTTCGTGTGATAAATGTAAAAACGCAACTAATGTTATCATTTTTGAAAAATTTTTAAAAAAGCTTTATCTTTTAAATATATTCAAACTCGATAAATTAATATAACCGGTATAGAAAATTCATTAAAAATTAAATTTTTGTTTGCCACCAAGTTTCCGCAAACAAATTCATCTAATAAATACTTTAATTCCACTTTGACTACAAAGCTTTTTTTGCTTGAATCCAGTTTCTATTGATTTTGGTGTTGACATTAAGGTTGCTTAGATTTACTAAAGTATATGCTCAACATCTTGTGCGTATATATATGATCATTTCACCTATTAACGGGTATATAAGATACCCATTCCTCTAATGATATATATGATCTAAGTGAAATTTATCGTTCAACAGCAGCTCAAAATATTTTAATTGTTTTATAAGCCACTTCAACAAAAAAAGCATATGCCGGAGTCACGCCAAATTCCAGCATATACTCAGTGAGATTGACGCCGTTTTCCAAAACCCAATATCTATAACAATTTCTAAATAAGGGAGAAGGGGGTCAAAAATTCTATACTTTCTGTTTAACCTATTATTCTTTAGAAAATAAATATTTTTTACACAATTTCAAAAACATTCAGTTATTTTTTAGTTTTTTATGGTTGGCTTCCTACTTCTATTTTTAAAACTTTTAATATATTAAAAAAATAAAAAAATATCTAAGCAACGGTTTCTCTGAGATTAAAGTTACGCAATATTGAATTAAAATTTTTCTGAGATTAATGTTACGCAACTTTGAATTTAATTTATTTTGATTGAATAAATCTGATTTAAAAGAAATAATAGTTGCGTTGCGTGTATAAAATGCAATTATTAGTTATTTAAAAGGTGTATAAATCTTGGCTTTGTTTCACTTCGCTCGAGAATACTTTGCTTTTAATTTAGAAACTAAATTTAGAAACCGATCAAAATAAAAAAAAATTGCAACAAGTAGTAGAAACAAATTAGTTTTGAATTAAAATAAAAAAACTTCTTTAGAAAGTTCTACAGTAATTGACAAGTTTTTAAGTGGATTAATAACCCTTTAGTTGCTCTTTGACTAATTTTTAAAATAGCCGAACATAACATGCACTTCGCATTTTTTTCTTTATCACTTTTTTTTAAATCATTCCATATACAGTTTTAATTTGCGACACGGTTAGTTGGTACTTTTGTTTTAAAATCATGATGTAAATAATTTTTAAAGTCATTTTAAAAAGTGTTTTTTAAAAGTATATTTTTTATTATTATGCACGTACGTTTTCTATTTCACGTTTTCACCTTCACGTTTTTAACATACTCGTTAACAAAAATTTCATCATACTCATTAGCGAAAATTTCAACATTAACTAAACCAATTTCATCATTAACTAAACCAATAAAAAAGGCTTGAACGAGTTCGACTAATGCTTTGCTAAATAATTGTTTACTTTTGGATGATTTTTTATTTATTTATAGAAATGAAAAACATTTTAATAGCTGAAGATTTAATACTTTTAACGAGAGACAAATAAGCGATCAAGGAAAACTATATTTAAACGAAAAAAAGTTTTTATGGATACAAAATATTATGTAATTCATTTGTATCAGCATAGTTTGTTATTATGTCTGAATGCGTCAAATTCCACATTTTCTCATGTTCCACTGACAAGAGAACACGATCTCCAACATGCTCTAATGTCAACCGATTTGCTAGACGAGTTTTGACAAGTTTTAGTTTGCTGAAAACTCTCTCACACTCTGCTGAATTTGTTGGAATTGTACTGAATATCTTGTATAGAACTGCAACAGAGGGGAATACAGCATCTAACATAGTCTTCAGCATAAAATTGTAAATGGTGAGAAAAGAAGGCAAAGTTTTGTTATCCTTCTCAGCAGCCTTTCTGCAGATCTCCACAAAATCAACCATTTCAGTAGCTAATTTATTTAAACTGATACCAATTTTGAATTTTTCAAGCACTGATTGAATTTTTTCTTGTGAATTAGAGTTATGAAAATTATGACTAATATTTTCACTCATATTCTTCAATAAAAAGATGTCTATGCTTTCTAAAAATTTCCGCTGTGAAGAAAATTTGTCAACAAAAATTGCAGTTGCTGAATCCACCATAGTATTAAAACACTTCTGCTAGCACCTGATTTTTAGCCTGAGTAAACCGCTTATCTTCTGTTTCATCGAAGTCCAATCGTTTCTTTTTGCGAGTCCTTTTCTCAACAAATGTTTGCTGTTTAAGCTGAGCTTCAGTAAAAATTTTAACAGCAGATAAAATAGCATTTTGGCCAGTATTGTCCCTTAGTACTTGAGGCTTTTCCAGTGATACATCGACAGACATTATAGCAATGGAAAAATCAAAGGTTTCTCCTTGAAAAACTTCATTTTGGGGACCCAAGATAGTAAAATTTTCTTTGAAGAGATATAATGTCACAACTGCTTCATATGACTGAAATCGGGATAAAAGACCTTGTAATTAACTTCGAAATATCATTTGAAATTTGTTTAAGGTAATCGATTACTGCAGGGTATAGTGTCAGCAGTCGGTCTGTAGCATTTTGTAAGGAGCTGAAACAAACACTGTGGGTAGCAGCCAGTTCAAAAGACTGATTCACATCCTCAAGAAGAGATTTGCACTTCTTAAATATATTATTTCGTTTCGTTGAGTTTCTGTATAGAAAAGTCTTTAATTTCTGCATATCACCAGACCTGTTTTCTGTTCCAAAAAGGTTAACAGAAACAACAGAAGATTTTGCACAAGCTTTCATAACCAGATTTGTTTCATGAGATCCACAATAAATATTTATTTCCATGGGAGAACACTGCTTTAAGTGTGTTGCAACTCATTTGTTTATTCCTCACAAAGTGTAATATCAGTGGTGCTATCAGCTGATAGTGAAAAGAATTCTAAGTTATTTACCTCTTCTGAAATATCCTTTTTGACCATTTGTGTCATTGTATGAATTAGCTTGTTTTGTGTATAATTAGAAAGAAACGTAAAAAATTACAAATTATTTGCATTGTTTGCATTGCTTTGCAAACAATGCAAAAAATTTTGTCTAGTGATAGAGAGTAGGTTAGCCATGACCATTTCTGCACAACTTCAATATCATTAACTTTAACTGATTCAGTGTAATACTTAGATAACCTTGAATGTTTTATTGGCTGATTTGGCCCTAATACGATAAATTGCTTTTTATCAATCATCTTTGTATTTTTTTTGACCTGCCGTTAACTTTAAATGTTTTGAATCATTACCAGCTGCTTTCAATTCATCAGATTTGTATTTCTATGTTGTCTCTTTCTTTTTTTTCCTTCATTTTACCTGAAACATAAATAAATATAAAGTTAAAAATACGTCCTATGACAGAAACCAGGGCATTTATTTCTTTCGTTTGAGTTATAACTAATATCGGTCCATGGAATTTATAAATAGTTGTACTATTTATAAATTCCATGGACTAATAGGGAGTGGACTTGAGCATATTGAGTAGTAGTAAACGAAAGTAATAAAAAAGATTCATTAAGCACACAATTTTATTTATTAAACATATATTAACCTTATTTATCAATGCAAAGCAAATGAATTCCTGCATTTTATATATTTATTGTTTTGAACTTTCTAATAACAATTTTCTCTTTTTTCTGTTGATGGGATGGTTAATTTCATCAGATAAAGAGGAAAACATCGTTTAATCGTTCGTCACTACAATGCTTGTTTTTGGTATTCTTTTCATTTAGAAATACCGCCTCCACCTTCTTCTGTTTCAGTCGCCCTTAGCCAGCCAGCCTTAACATACCGTTTTCTTCGTTTTTTTAGCCGAGATGTCTGCTGTTCAGCTGATTCATTTGCTCTAGCTCGAAATTTCCGTTCTTTTTCTCGAGCAAGGCAAGCTAATCGATTAATTTCAGTTTCCAGCTTTCTTTTTTATAATTAACTATCTTCTTTATATTTCTACGTTGATAAGATTTTTTTTTTTTACTTATTTACTTTAAAAACTTTAATTATTATTTTTAATTCCTATTTAAAAGTAAAGTATTAAAGCATTACTTACTATTTTGCAGTATAAAATCTATCAGTTTCAGGTCAACAACTTTTTTTGTTATTATTATTCTGCAGCGATTTTATTTATTTACGCTAAACAAAGTTTTTTGTCTTTTGTTTGTTTTAATTACTTTTTTTAACGAATTTTTTTCTTGGCGGTTATAATAAAAGAAATACACTAAACTTTAGTTTAGCGTATTTCTTTTATTACCGCTGCCTAGTGTTTTTTTGCACGGACACCAAACAAACAAACAAACTAACGTGAAAGCAAGTTAAATAAAATGTTGCAAAAAATGTCCTGATAGAAACTTATAGAGCTAAAATAAACTTTATCTCTTTGAGGATTGGGGGCCCAGTATCTTTTTGGGGGCTCAGTTTTTTGAGCCAGAATCAGGGCCCAGTACAAGTCTTTGTACCCTCGTACTGGGCCACTACGTCCCTGATATATATATAACAAGCATTAAAACATCATATACGGTATCATACTATATTTCTTTTTTTAAAGTAATATTTCGGTTCATGGGAGAACACTGCTTCAAGTGTGTTGCAACTCATTTGTTTATTCCTTGCATATTGCTCGTACCATCAAAAGACATACCCACACACTTTTAAATATCTACGTTACTTGATTTGAGTTTATCTTTGATTTTTTCACTTATTCCTTCACCAGTACTTGTTTCAGTCTTAACCATTGAAAGATGTTCCTTTACAACGGCCTCTTCTGCAGCAAGCATAAAATAACGTAAAACAATAAAAGTTTGCTCACAAAGTGTAATATCAGTGGTGCCATCAGCTGATAGTGAAAAGAATACTGAGTTATTTACCTCTTCTGAAATATCCTTCTTGACTATCTGTGTCATAAACTAGTAATAAACAAACAAACTAACGTGAAAGCAAGGTAAATAAAATGTTGCAAAAAATGTCCTGATAGAAACTTATAGAGCTAAAATAAACTTTTTCTCTTTGAGGATTGGGGGCCCAGTTTCATTTTGGGGGCTCAGTTTCTTGAGCCAGAATCAGGGCCCAGTACAAGTCTTCGTACCCTCGTACTGGGCCACCACGTCCCTAATATATATATAACAAGCATTAAAACATCATATACGGTATCATACTTTATTTCTTTTTTTAAAGTAATATTTCGGTTCATGTAGTGAGAGCCATTATCAAACTAATAAAACCATTAAAAAACTGTTGATATGATGTTTAATGCTTACTATATTTTAAACATACTAATAAAGATGTCACTTAAATTTTATATACATCTAATATATATATATATATATATATATATATATATATATATATATATATATATATATATATATATATATATATATTAGAAGTAAAAATAAAAATGTTGGCAAACTTAGGCAGTTTTTGATAAATTGCTATTACTTACTTAATAAATAACACATTGGTTCTCAGTCAGTTAATAAAACATTTCAAATAATCCTGACTCAGTATTGTCGTATCTGCATATAGTATAAGAGTTTCTCACTATACACTTCATTATGACTCGTAAATTTTTAAATAGATTGTTTTTGCAAACACGTTAAACACTTTCAATTTGATATCTTTTTTGTCTTTTTTGTTTAAAGGAATTGACTTTTTTGGTTTAAAAGCAATAATTTCAAAATCCCGCAAATCTCGCGGATCCCACAGTAGTTATTATGGGATCTCGCATAAATTAATCTCGCACAAAATTAATGTGGGATCCCGCTTTGCGGGATTGCTATCCCTAATTTCAAACCATATGAACTTTTAACCGCTTTTTAACTGCTAACAAAATTCTTAACCTTTTTTAGTAGGCACAAAATTTTCTTATTTTTTAATATTTTAGTTACTGAGATTGAAATAATTAGGGGGTAAGAAGTATGTATAGCTCGAATGAATATGTCAAATAAGTTTGTTTCTCTGCTTTTTTCCATTTTTATTCTATGATGTTCAAAATCAAATTTATTAATTCTATGTCAAGATTCAGCTCCTTCTTCCTCCATTAAAACAAGTGGAACTGGTAAACTAATGAGAATTTCACCAGCATGCTAATACTTTATGAATGGAAGCTATAGCTATTGGTTCAAGATCCTATAGGAATTTAAACCAATCATGTATCTCCAACAACTTCTTACATGTATCATTGCAGTATTTATAAATTTTTTCCGGATCTATTGGATCCTTGCAATTTATTGCAATTAGAATATTATGTAATCTGGTAGTAATTTCCTCATCGATATCTAAAACTTTGATGAGTAATAGAGGATCAGAAAAAGCTCGTCGGCATAGATTTACGGTATTACTAGTTCCTGATCCGCTCCCTTGGTTCATCAACTCTAAAACCAAGTTCTTCAAAAATTCTATCGTAAATATTTTTTTTTCTCAATATATATTGATCTTTTAAAATTTACTTTAGTCTTTAATGCCTTAAAGTAGTTTTTTTTTTAGTTTTAGTAATGAATGAAAAAAGAAATTGTTTTATTTTGAAATTATTTTTTACTTGTTTGAAAAAACATTAATTTTTCAAAATTATTTAGCCCTTAAGATACATTAAAAACCTAACTTCAAGAAGCCACTACCATTAACCCTGTCACATTTAGAATTTTATTAATTCGAAAAATCTTTGTGATAGTATTAGTAATAAAACCTAATATCAGACATAATATTTGAATTTATTCACTTTTTTGTGACTTCCCACTGTGTGATGGGTTGTGACCTTACACAGCTATAAAATGATTGAAGTAAAGTGCTCTTTTTTAACAAAGAAATCTTTGTGTACAAAAAGCTTTTACTAATGAAACTATTTGTTTGGAAATAGTAATAGATAGGAAAAACTAAAAATTAAACAGTTAATTTTATCAAGTCAAGGTTTCAAAGCTTTGACAGAAAAGAGTTTGCAATTTTCTGTAAAAGCTTTGAAACCGACTTGATTTTGAAACCGAAATTGACTTTGTTCCATACAATAAAGACTTTTTTGTGCAATCAATCAAATTTAAAAATTAAAACTGGTTCAATAAGATTTTATCTTGTTTAAATACATTTTATTTTCATCCATTTCGCGGGAAATTTTTGCAATTCAAATATTCATATATAATTGATGTCATTGTATAGAGCTTGAGAAGACTTAAAAAATGAGGGGAGGGCTTAAATATAGAAAATTTGCAGTGTGTTGGCACCGAAAATGAGAGCATTTTTGGGTCATATTGACTTTTGTAAAACTTTTGAACCGTAATTACATTTGACTTGAAATTTTCCATGGCGACCCAATAACTGTAAGAGAATAAAATGCTACAATTTTTTTTTTTAATCTGTTGGAATTGTCCAGAATCAACTATTTTACAGACTGAGGGTTTTTAAAGATTACTTACTTTGGGGTTATATTGACTTTTGAATAACTTTTGAACCGTTATTACATTTGACTTGAAGTTTTTCATAGTGATCCAACGACTATAAGAAAATAAAAAACAAAATTTTTTTAAATTTAAATCTGTCGGGATTTTCCAGAATCATCTATTATACTGACTGAGGGTTTTTGACTGATTTACTTACGTTATTACGTTTGACTTAAAATTTTTCATAGTGATCCAACAACTATAAGAAAATATAAAAACCAAAAAAAATTTTTCAGTCTGTCGTTTTCAATTTGTCGGGATTGTCCAGAATCATCTATTTTATAGACTGAATATTATTTACTAAGTTTAGTTGTAATTACACCATGCAAATATGTATAATGTTAACCAAATAATACATCATTTGAAAATACTGCATAATTTACAAACCGATCAATGAAACTATTGAATGAATAACAGACCTGTCAGTAAATTACAGAAAAAAAGGCTCTACAAGTCATTTGGGCATACCTCTTTAAATACATTTGGTATTTTTGAACAGATAATACATTTCACTTGAAATTTAAAACAGTGATCCAATTTTAATTTAAACACTCGGGGTTACCTAGAACCGTTAATTTTACAGTCTGAAGGGTTTTTACTAATTTAATTATGTTTTGAGTAAAAAATTTAGGGTCACACTATATTTACTCCAAGAAAATATGCAAAAAGGAATAATGGAATCCAAATAACACACCATTTTGAAATTGTTGCCTGATTTACAGACCGACCAGTAAATTACTACAAAAGGGCAGCACAAACCAATTGGGCAATTGAGCAAAAATCAATTGAATTTTAATATTTTTTGAAATTTTCGAACCATTATTACCTTTGGTTAGAAATTTTTTATAGTGATACAAAATTATATGAAAATTAAATGCCATAATTTTTTAAAAATCTGTCAGGATTATTCATTGTTCATTTTACAGTTTTTACTTATTTACATAGTCTTGGAAAATAAAAGGTTATATTATAAAAACTCCATGCAAATATGCATTAAGGATCATGAAATCCAATTAATATATCTTTTTAAAACTACTACTTAATTTACAGACCGAAAAGTAAAATACTGCGTTAGGCCATTGAAACCTGTCGGAATTTTCAGAATTACCTATTTAACTGACACGTTTTTTAATAAGGTTAAAATCTAATTAATGAAAATAACTTACAGCAAATAAAATTCCTGAAAGTTTGAGTACTTACAATAGCAATAGCAGGAATAACAGCAGAAACCCTACCTAAAAATGTAATAAAATTATTATTAAAAACGCAAATACACAATGTGTTTAAATTAAAAATTCTAAATTAAAAAAAATCATAAATTAATAATTCAAACTAAATAAAGATAAAATAAAAAACTTACTCTTTAAGATTGTTTATGTGAAAAAAGCTCACAGGTATTTGTTGATAGGATAAGAAACATATTGATTTCAATCACCTTGTTTACATTATCTCGGATTATCTTTTCATACTGACCTCTAATGGAATCTTGTTTTCCTAATTCATTTAATTTGGAATATTTTAAGTTGTCTGTTAATCATTATCTTGCACTATAATTTTCATCTTGGCTCTTCCAGTAACTTCCATCTTTTAAAGTGGTTCCTTGCTATTGATATAAAGCTTTTGAAGTTGATATAATTTTGCGTATTTTGTTTTAAAAAACAGTTTAAAGAAGGCCAATCTGTAATCACAATATTCTATTGAATAGATAGATTATAGCCTATAACCAAACTTACGAAGTTAGGGTTAGGGTCAGGGTTGGGGTTGGGGTTAAGGTTAGAGCCAGGGTTACAGTTAAAGTTTTGATAAACAATCCTAAGTTCAATCCAGAGAATGCCTTTAAAAAATTTAGATTATTTATTTTTAATTTACAAACATTTTAAGAATTTCACTTTCAATTTTATTTTTAGAATACGAATAAGGATGTGAATAAGAAGTTTTTTTATTTTGAAACTAAAATTGATGGAAAGAACAAAACAAAGATTTTTATACCATTTAAAGCAGTTATATATTATTTTCATGAAATGAATCATCCTATTTAGCTACTATTTAAGTTTCTAGTTAAGTGAAAAGAAGACAGAATCAAATTTCAAAAAGCAAACGCAAAAATTTATTTATAATTTAGTAAACAAACACAAAAATCAAAACAAAAAGCTTCATAAAATACCTGAAAAAAAAACAGCATATAATGCATACATAATTTTAAAACAAAATGCCTAAGTTTCAAATCTTCAAGAAAACATAAACAAATACTTGATTTAGAGAAAGGAAAGGCTATACTTGCCTTTTGGGCAAGGAACCTTTTTTAAAAAATTTTTTTTTAACTAAATCGACCTTAAAGTTTTTAAATGTTGAGAACTAATATTTTTTACATAAATTTGAAAAAGGTTTTTCTTTCCATTAGATTCATCATACTTTTTTTAATTTATATGGAAATTTTCATGAAAATTGGTTGTGTTTTAGTACTTAAAAATCTTACATTCAAAAGCTTCGTTTGAAAAAAACGTGTCCGCGGCATCTTTTTTTAACATAAGAGGTCTCAAGATATTGATAATATTTAATTGAAGCCATATAAAGCATAGTACTTTCTACATATGGCTGGAAAGAGGTTGATTAACACAAATTGATGTAAAAAAACCTCAAGGTGTTTGCTTAACCGTTTAAAAAAATTTAAAAGAGTAAAGTTTATAAAAATTAGATGTTTTTGGTCAAACGTCAAAAGTTTTTGTTGCGCCACGGAATCGCTATTTTCAGTTTATGATTAAAAAAATATTTGAAAGGATGTAAAAGTATGTAACAATTATTATAAGAAATTATTATTTTTTTTTTTCTTTAATATTTTCTTTATTGGGAATTGCATAAGATAATAATTTCTTATGTTTTACTTAGTTGCTAAAGCATTTAGGTACACAACATGTTAAATCCCGACTTCTTTTGTTGGTTTGTTTTTTAGTTGAATAATATTGTTTGGTGCCCTTATTGTTATCTTTTCTTCGAAGTCTTATATAGTGCAATGTTTACTCTGATAATATAGTTTTTAAAATTTTAATTAAAAAATTTAAAAGGTGTGAAATAAAATACACCAAAGTCTATTGGGACAATCTCAGTTTTTTCGATTTTGAAATTTTACTCGACTTATTTTTGTTGTTTTCTTCCGCGTATATACAAATACCAAAATGCATTGCATTTAAGGGAAAAGGTCGATTGGCAAAGGATATTTGGGAAAAACAGGTAAAACTATTAATTCAGTACAGAGCTTGCTGATGAAATATCAATCATAAGCAAGAAAAAGACTGTTACAGTTGTGCAGAAGTTAATGTGCACCATCACTCACGGGTATTCTTTAAAAATAAAGAAAAGTTTGAAACTAAAAGTATTTTTACACTCTTTAATTTCTTAACTTTAAATAAAAATTAAAGATATTTGTAAAAAAAAGATATTTTAAATTTTTGTAAAAAGAATTTTCTTTCCCATTTTTTTTTTGATCTCATACTTTAGATGTTTATGCAACTGACACTCTCCTTAATAATATGTCTAAAAACATGTTCGATACCATTTATAGAGAAATTTATGCTGGTCA
>NC_088932.1:332500-367500 GCF_038396675.1 Hydra vulgaris | reverse complement strand
CTTGATGTACTAATGTGTCTTAAAATATTTTTTGGTTGGCGTTGTGATAGTACAATAGAAGTGTTTTCAAAAACTGATTTTAATTTATTGTCTAAAACAGATAGTTTCAAAATACCATTCAGTAACTACAAATTTTGCAAATATTAATTTTGAAAATTTGTTAACTACTCTACATGTATATATATACACTATATTATTTATTGCTGTATGCTGCATTATCTATTTTTATATTCATAGCTGTTCTTTTTTAATTTTAGATGAATGTACAAATAATATAATAAATATATGACAAATATACATTTATATTAAAGCAACAGACTGCGATAAAAATTATTTAATTTGTAAACTAGTTGAGTATGTGGAAATATTTCACCAAACACGTTTTTAAAAGTTTTTCCCTAATATAAAGCACACACACACATATATATATATACTATATTATCTATTGTCATAACCGTAGCTGTTCTTTTTTAATTTTAGATAAATATACAAATAATATAATTTGTTTAAGACAAATAAACATTTATATGAAAGAAACAGACTGCGATAAAAATTATTTAATTTATAAACTGGTTGAGTATGTAGAAATGATTTACCAAAAACGTTTTTATATATAAATCCAACCTTATCTTTTTTTTTATTCATCAATACAAATGTAAAGTGATAACTGTATAAACAATTTGAAATTATAAAAAGCGAGTATACACAATTTGAAATTAAATATGCTACTTAACAAGATGGTTTTATTATTTTTAAGCTAATTATACCTGTTACTCCTCAAAAAAATCTTGGTTGAATACAAGAAATGCTCTTTGATGAATCTTCGAAACGATCACAGAACAGAAAAGTTTCTAACATTATAAGGGAGACCGGGGCTGGTTTGCTGCAGGGGTAAGTTGACGAACTGCGTTTATCTTCATGACTTACTATTTCCAGTCAGACTTTTTTCAATAATTGCCGTTTTTCAGGATCTGTAGACTGTTTATTGAAAAAAAAGCTTTTGGGGTTAGTTGACAAAATTTTCACGGGATAAGTTGGCTCATAGCATTTACGATGGAAAAAAGAAGTATATTTTTAGGCAAAATTAATTTTTTTTTAATTTTGAATTTTTAACAATATTAAAGAAATTTATTTTTATATTTTTTTTAGGTTTTTTTTTACAGATAAAAAGTGGGCTACCAATTTGGCTGTTATACGTACTAATATTTGGTACCAGCTAAAAATAATACTAAATTTTTGGCTTAAAACTATTGTCAAAATAAATTTTTTTTATAAATTTTGCACTTAATAGTATACTAATAATCATTTTTATAGTTTGCGCCAACTTACCCCGGGGGTGGGGTAAGGTAGCTAACTTTTTTTTTTTCGAGGTCTTAGAAGGGCCTTGAGAAAATTTTTTTAATTATAAATGGAAGTTAAAAATGTTACATAAATTCATACTCTTTAAAACTGCGCTGTAATATTTACAAAAATTTTGCCTTTGGACTATAGAGCTAAAAGAGTAAAAACAGATGCAACTAGTCCCGGTCTCCTCTAAATATGTACTCTACTAACGAAAGATTATATGAAGCTTTAAAGTCAATAAAAAAGATGGATTTAAGATTTTTATATACACCTACTCAAACACGTCTTTCATCTGACAAAAGAATAGCACTCTTCTTGGATGCTAATCTGTCAAAGGTAACATACCAACTTCTCTGCAACAATTTTTTAGATCCAGATTCAGCTATTAACCCAACATACCATGGTTTGAAGAGTATAAAAGACAGATGTTACCCAGATGATATTAAGATCTCTGATTACTCTGCAGAAGTTTCATTAAAGTCTCTATTTCAGCACACAGCATAGAGGCTTTGTCAATCCTAGATAGAAGTGCTGAATTCTGGTTCAGAGTCACTTAAAATATATAAAAACTTTGCTCTTAGATCAAAAATAAAATTGAATAAGCAGGAATAATAATAAAATTGAGGTTAGCAGGAATTTAGCAAATGAGGTATCTTTATGCATTACATGTTTTGTGCCATTAGACTTATACTTTTTTAAAGATGCCAAGCGGCAGGTTGTTTGGACGAATCACAAACCATCATCTATGCTAGGTACTACTGCACATATCTTTTGAATAATAACTAATCCTAGCATTAAAATGGCAATTGTTTAACCTAAGGAATTTGCAACATTATACTAGGAACATGTTTTATTTAAAGTTCTGCATTCTATTTGACTCACACAATGCCTTTTAAGAAAAACCACGCTACACAATTATTAGCTTAAACAGTAAATGATCTACTAATAGAAATTTTACTATATATGAAGAGCTAACAATCAAACCGTTATTTGTCAAGCAAAAAAAAAAAACAAGAAAAAAACAAATAATATTAATAATTTAAAAATATTTTAGTTCATTTGATATGGTAAGCATATTTCGTAGTAGAAAAAACTTAAATCTTGTTTATTGAAGCATTTAAAATGAGCTAAAGTGATTGTAAAAATTACTCTAAGTAGCGCATTTGCCTCAGAAACAAAGGACCCATGTTTCAAATCCCACCTCTAGGCAGGTTTTGCGACATCGATTAGAAAGGAGGCGTGAACTTCCAACTAAATGCTCAGTGCTGTGATTAGACCGTTAGGACTTTTTGGAGCACCTAAAAAAAAAAAAAAACTAAACGCATTCTGATCTTCATTAGGATAACGTTGTGCCGGTGCTGGGAAGTAGTGGTAGACTAGTAAAAAAAACACGAAAACCTGTCATTGCTAAAAAGTAGTATCAAATAATCTTACAAAAATTCGAGGAAACTTAAGTTTTTAATTCAAAAAAAAATAAGACCTAAATTAAAAGTTGGTTCTGAGAAAGTTTTTTTAGAAGTACCTAAGGTGGAAGTATAAGGTTACAAAATATTGCAAAGAAACATATCAAAAGTTAAAAAATTAAAATGAATTGAGAATTGTTTTCGTTGTACTAAATGTAAAACTAAAGTAAATTATTTTTTTAATAATTCTTTTTTAGCTTTAACCGATACTTAATAGCATCCTTTGAAGAATGTACAAGGCAAGTTTTAAATGCGGAATCGTATAGCACTTTCAATTAAAAAAATGTTTTCACCATTTCATGCATATTGCGTTTTGTCTTTTTTTCAATGAATTATAAAAAAAAACACAGACTTAATCTACATTGGAGAGCATAATAATTAAGAAGAGCTGTTTTTTTCAAATTAAATTATTTACGGCTTCTTTCCAGATATAATTATTATTTTCCAACATGGCGACAGAATTTAAAATGTGTACTTGTGCAGTTTGCTTGACAAATAAAGGTATCAGATCAAAATGTCTAACGCTTATAACACCCTCAGTTTGCAAAAATATTCAAGAATACATTTGGCCAAACTTTGATATTGATCTTGATGTTTGTCCTTCAGTAGTTTGTTCCAACTGCAGAAGAAATTTGTTTAGTCTAAACAAAGGAGAAACTGCATATCTTTCCAACTGGTTAGAGAGTATATCAAAGGTACTTTTGTATGAGTTAATTATTACTTATATATATGTATATGTATATATACATATATATATATATATATATATATATATATATATACATATATATATATATATATATATTAAATTAGTAAAAACCACTTGTCTAACTTTTTCTTCTACTGAAGTTTCGTTATTGCTGGATCATCAGGAAGAGTTCCTTCGTGATACTCTTCCTGTACTTTTCCTGATGATCCAGCAATGGTAAAACTTCAAGTAAAAGAAAAAGTTAGATAAGTGTTTTTTACTAATTTGTTATTGCTCTGTTCTTTAAGAACATTGAGCTCTCTATTTGTAAAATACACTAACATGATTTATATATATATATATATATATATATATATATAATATATATATATATATATATATATATATATATATATATATATACATATATATATATATATATATATATATATATATATATATATATATATATATATATATATATATATTATATATATATATGTATATATATATATATATATATATATAGGTTGATAGAAGCAGTGTTAGACGATCCTCCTCACTGCTAGGTATCCAAAAAAATATTGATACAGAGCCAAATACAACTGAGATACATGTTGATACAGAGCCAAATACAACTGAGAAAATCTGTAATCTTTGCTATTTAAATCTTGGTATGAATAATAAATATTACGGTTTTATAATTTAAAAAAATTTTATTGATGTGTATTTTTCCTTTATTTTTTATCAATTAAATCTGTTATATAAAAAAGTTTATAATGTAGAAATAATCCTTAACTATTTAGATTCTTTTTACAAGTGCAAATATTTTGCATTTGAAGATATTCTTAACTTTTTTGTTCAAATAAATTTTTAAAAATTTATAGTGTTTTTAATAACTTTAAAACTCTATATTGTTTGATAAATTTTAAAATCAAACTGTAAAGTTTGATTTAATAGTTTTATTGTTTTATTTCTTATTCAAATTTTGGTTATTTTAAAATACTTGTTAAATTATCACTGTTAATTTTAGGCAGAGGAGTTCCTCATACTTGTTGCAAAAGTAACGCTGTAAGCAATATCATAGATATCAGTGAGTCGCTTATAGAGAAAAATGCAGAACAAATAGTTTCTGGATTGTTAAAACGCAAAATGGAACGTGAAAACATTGTAAGCGGAGAGCAGTTCATGTTGTCTACAAGTAGAAATCTTCTCTCGGTTACAGTTGGAGTTAATAAAATTAAGTCAAAAAGAAAGAAAGTAAACCAGATCTCATTCCAAACTATCATGGAGCTATCGAATGAATTAAAACTTTCTAAAAACAAAACAAAAAAATTATGTTCTACTTTACAGAGGAACGAAACTGTTGTTGTAGAATCAAGTATTAATATTAATATGACTGAATTAGAGGAAACTCTTGATTCTTTATATGAATGCAACACGGAGGAACTGGTTGACGGAGATCAGACAGTTTTTAGAGATATAGTTTATGTAAAAAATACAACAGAATTTATTAAATTTATAACAGAAAAAAGAGGTATCGATAACCTTAATGCAATGGTAAGAATTTCTATAGATGGTGGTCAAAACTTTTCAAAAGTTATTATTAATGTTTTTGATCCAAAAAATCACTATTCTTCATCTGAAATATATGAAGATTCTGGCGTAAAACGTTGTTATATTCTTGCCATTGTGGAGTTGGTTTGAGAGGACAATGGCAATCTCCTACACCATTGAAGATGTACATCCAGGAGAAACAGATCAATAGGAACCAAAAAAAAAGATGGTAATAAAATTAGTTATTGTATTATAACGACTAATTTTAATAAATTTATAAAATAATTTAGTAAATTTTACAATGCTTGTGCATTTTGAAGCCTGCTGGTCAGTGTTTTTCACACACACTCTTATTTCAATATTGTAACTGTTGTGTGTAACTTGGAAACATGTAAACATGAAGCTTTTCTTCAGAAGTTGATTAAATAGTTTGATAGTTTGTGGTACAATTAACTATTGAAAACTTTTTTAGCATGATTGTAACTAATATAGTAACACCATTTTTATTTACTACAAATATCTCCCATATTTTTATTGCATTATTCTATAGGGGACACCGGGGCTAGTTGGCCGCAGCGGTAAATTAATGAACTGCGTTTATCTTTAAAGCCTTTCATCAGAAAGTGACCATTTCATCATTCACTGTAGTATTGTCGGGATTCGCGCATGCGCATGGGAGATATTATAATTTATGTGTTTTTTGAACAAATACGCAACTTTTGGAACATCGCTTCCTTTTTTCTTCATAAAAAAAACAGTTGGTCGTATAATAAAAAAGTTATTGCAAAAGTTCCAGTAACAATTGGCTTATATATCCAGTCAGACTTTTTTTCAAAGTTGCCGTTTGTCAGGGTCTATATACTGTTTATTGAAAAAATGGCTTTCGGGGTAAGTTGAAAAATTTTTACGGGGTAAGTTGAAAAATTTTCACGGGGTAAGTTGGCTCATAGCATTTACATTGAAAAAAAATATCTATTTTTATAAAATTAATTTTTCCTTTTTTCTTAATTTTTAACAATATTGAAAAACTTACTCTTACGAAAAAATTAAAAAAAAATTTTTTTTTAGATTTTTTTCACAGATAAAAAAATGGGATACTGTTTGGCTGTTATACGTACTAATATTTGGTACCAGCTAAAACTAATATCAAATTTTTAGCTTAAACTTGTTGCCAAAATTGATAGTAAAAAAATTTCTATTAATTTTGCACTTAATAGGACATTACTAATCATTTTTATATTTCGCGCCAACCTACCCCGTGGTGGGGTAAGTTGGCGCAATTTTTTTTTTTTCATTTCGAGGACCCGGAAAGCCCCCAAGAATTTTTTTTTTTAAATGAATGCAAATTTTATCAGTTACCTAAATTCATACTCTTTGAGACTACTCTTAATTATTTTCAAAAAAATGTGCTATCAGGGCTAAGGAGCTCATAGAATAAAAACTGAGCCAACTAGCCCTGGTCCCTCCACTTTATCAGTACAATACTGATAAAAAATATATACATTATATGTGTAGTATAAATTCATATCACGTTAATGTAATCTAATTTGTGAATATAGTTAGATTAATGTAAGTTTTTCATAACTTCTTTGTTAAATCAAACTAGCATCACCATTTACGGTTGGCCCTGTCGTCGTTTTAGCATCGACTTGAAGTTTCGCGTCCCGTTCGACGGATTTGACCCTTTGAGATATTAAGGTCCCTCGCAATGGCCTTCTGGACTTTAAAGGGCTTTCGTTAACGTTAACTCTCTTTCACTTTTTGGACGAATTGTGTATTTCTAATAGTGTTCGAACCTTACTCGTGTCTTTTTCGTTTTGCAATAGTTTCTGTATCGCAGCTGTTGCGTCCAATTCACGACGAACCTTATTGACGAATGATCGGGCACAGTTGAGAATATTAGAGATTTCTATATCGGTGTGTTTCGCCCATATATCTACGATAACTGCATGTCTCTTCACTTCTTGTTTTACTTTATGGCCCTCCATTGATAATCTAAGAAATAAATTAAAAAATGGTTCTCTATAAACTGCAGCCACATTTATGGATATCCTCAAATACCGTACGCACCCTGTATTGTCTATTCGTCTTGCTGAATTACTTGTTATTTGCGTTGGTTTGTTTGTTAAACGAACCACACCACAGTCAAATAAATCATTTAAAAAAAGTTTTAGTTTCTAACAAATATTATAATTTAGTGCGTTAATACTTAAATCTCTTAAAACAAAAAGCCCTTTCTTTTTTCTCGAGAACTTTTTCAAACAACATTCTATAGATGAATTGAGAATTTTTCTGTTGACGTATTTAAAGTTTATAGCAACACTATAACATAACAATATATTCACTACTGCATTCAGATACGCTCAGGTCGTTTCACATTCTATACCGCAAGCTATTTTTGACGTATAAATAACAACGCCACCGCCTCTTTTTTTAAACTTTCTTCGTAAGTGGACTGCGTCATTTTTTGGTTAGTCAAACCCAAAACTAGCAAAGCATTTTCAGTTAGCAAGTTTCGCTTAAACAAAGTGTATTGAAAATAAAATTGCTTTTCTCTAAATATATTTTAAAGTTTTCAAAGTTCTCTTTAGCGCTTCTTATGTTAAGATGAAGAAGAGATAAATTCGCGAACGGCTCACTATCCAATAAATATTGGTTTATTTCATTCGGATACAAGTACGGTGGTTCCGTGTTCATTAAGGAAGAGCTATCGTAAATAATTTTATCATAGTCATGCTCTTCAAACATGTTTAAATCATTTAATCGAAAGACATTAAATGAACTTTCCATGCAATTTTTATTTTCAGCCATATTTTTTTAAAGGGTTTAATAGTTATCATTAATATTACCTTTTATTTTTTCATTAGATAACTTATTTCTTGCATTCCTAACGAAAAAAATAAAAAAAGTCGTTAGAGGTAAAAATTAGATCATTTATACATATAAAAACATATTAAAAACGTAAATTACTTTTCTTTGCACTCTAATCCCTTATAATTAATTTATCGTAGAATATGAACTCGAATTTTTCAGATTGTTATTCCAATTTCATTTTTTTCAATAAATTCTTTTCAAGTTATTTTTGTTTCCGAACAAAAATCTTCATTACTGTAAAAAATTTTTCCTTTCGAATTTGATGATTTTTAAAGATCGCAAGTTTATCCTTATTTTATCCTTTAAGACCAATAATTTGAGAACTAATGTTCTTGATTTCTTTGTGTTCCTCAGACCTGTGCAATGTGCTCGCTCAATATTTATATTCTTCAAATCATGGCGTTCCTCTAACAATTTATGAACTTTAACCTCGCTCTAAATCCGCTATCTGTTCTCCATTTCTTTTAATTTTGTTAAAATACATTTTAATGTCACTTTTTTCTTTTAATTTTATTTTAGTTACTTTTTTTTCTACAAGTATATGTTATATATATAATATATATAATACTTGTGTTATATATATAATATATATAAATGTATGTATATATATATATATATATATATATATATATATATATATATATATGTATATATATATATATATATATATATATATATATATATATATATATGTATATATATATATATATATATATATATATATATATATATATATATATATATATATAGATATATATATATATATATATATATATATATATATATATATATATATATATACTGTGTATATATATATATATATATATATATATATATATATATATATATATATATATATATATATATACTGTGTATATATATATATATATATATATATATATATATATATATATATATATACTGTGTATATATATATATATATATATATATATATATATATATATATATATATATATATATATATATATATATATATACTGTATATATATATATAATATAGATATATATATATATATATATATATATATATATATATATATATATATATATATATATATATATATATATATATATATATATATATATATATACACAGTATCGGACAAAACAATTGCAACCGCATAATGCTAATTTAGTTTTAATATATAAAAGTGATGCATTTTTTCAATTTAGAGAAATAACTGACTGTTTAGAGACAAAGTTCTTCAAATTTTATTCATCAAAAAGTTCATTATTTGTACACGAAAATTAAAAAATTATTCAAAAGTATTAAAAAAAATTGATTTCCTCCTGGACAAAACAAGTGCAACTCGATAAAATGTTGACCAAGCTGTATTTCGCTATCAATATTTTGTGGCAAATCCTTTGTTGTCGATCACAACCTTGCATTTTCGAGGCATAGATTCGATCAGGTGATCAATGAAACTTTGTGGAATCGCTGCCCAGGCCTTTTTGATTTGTTTAAACAGTTTATCCTTATTACGAACACCTTATCGATTAATTTTGCGGTTGCCAATCTCCCTAAGGTTCTCGATAGGGTTGAGATCCGGAGATTTAGGCGGCCAATCTATCACCGATAGGTGGTTTTCTTGAAACCACTGATTGACTACTTTTGCAGTTTGTTTCAGATCGTTGTCTTGCTGAAAAACCCATTTTGTTGGCATATTCCATTCAGCATGAGGTAACTTAACATCTTTCAGGTTTTTATATACATAAAACGGTCCATTATTCTATCGTTTCGATGTATTGGACCTAGACCGTTAGCAGAAAAACACCCCAGACCATTACATTGCCTCCACCATGCTTCACGGTCTCATGGCAGTAACGTAAATCGAGGCGTTTTTTGGCCGGTCGACGTACACGGCAAATGCCATCGCTCCCAAAGATGTTGAACTTCATTCAGTTGGTCTTCAAAGACCGTCATTATAATTGTAGAAAAAAAAGTAACTAAAAAAAAAGTTAAAATGGTTCCAAAAATTTTAAAAGAAACCACTTGTTTACAAACTCTTTAACGGACGCTAAAACAGACACGGACCATTGGACCTGCTCAATCTGCCAAGCTTTAGTCTCTCTCTCGTCGTCGTAATGTTGTCGCAAAAAAATCTCTTTTTTTTTTCTACAAATACTTTCATGATCATTGCTCAAAGGAGCTATTATCTCTAGTTCCATTAACTAAAACTCATTCTCGCTATTTAGCATAGCCTAAAGCACTAATTATTTCAGACACCTTTTTTATGAATTCAAAAAAGGAGCATAGGGTTACAAAAATTCAACATACTAGTTAAAAACACTAACATAATATTTCAAATTTAATATACAGTATAATTATTTTATCACAACACATTCACAACAATGTTTATACTTTTAGCTACTTTCTTAGCTCAGTTTTTAATTGATCGTTAATACCTTTATCGTTAATACTTGTGCCCTGAAACAAATATCTAATTTTACTTCAACCAGTCTCACAAGTTTAAACTGTTATATTTTGGTAACTTATAGATTTCATTTTGTCGAAAAATTTTTTTTCAACAAATCAAACCAATCGTCTTAAAAAAAGCGTATTAAAAAAATTGTTACGAAGCAAAAACTAAAAGTGTGTCATGGTGCCCCACTGTCCCCTACATTGTTTCCAAAATAATGCTAAAAATAATTAAAATCTAAATAGACACACAACATTAATACCATTTATATAACAAAAGTTATTATTATTAACATGAAAGATACAATATAGTAATAACACAATAATATACAATATAGTAGTAACACAATATAGTAGTAGCATGAATATTAATCGTAAACTTCGGTAAACAATGTAAACAAACTTGCGATGCGGCCAGTGAACAGTTATCACTTACCATAACTGTATTGAAGTCATTTTTTACCCTAAACTGCTGGTTAATGATCAATAAAGTAAACTTCAAGTCATGAAAGTTTACAAAAATAAAACCATATCTTAACAGTTAAGCAAGGTAAACTAAATTAATGCCGCTGAGTAAAACGTTTTGAAAGGTGGAACTAAAAAATAGAAAAAAGATACCTTTAATAAAATAAATATTTAAATTTGTATAAAACATAATGCTCTTAGTTAAAATAAAAAACTACAGTACATCAAAAAGTTAAATCTTATATATTTTTTAAATATAAAAAACTGATAAAATCCTATTTACTGATTGAAGGGGTTAAGGTTACTAAAGAGAGAAAAAAAAAAGTATATTTAGAATCAAAATTTTGAAATATTATTTTATATTAAAAGATCTAACTAAAATAGTTTTACTTTTATAGTTTTAATTTGTTTTATTTCATGTGTTTTATAAAATATAAAATAAGAAAAAATTCATTTTAAATTAATAAAATATTAAAAAAAAGTGATACTAACATTTCACTCAATTTTTCAATCAAATTAATTCTATTAAACTGATATGTTGGAAGAACAATTTGTAATATTTATACTTATTCTTAGTCTTATATTTATTACATAATCAACCCCCTGTTCATTGCTTGTTTATATTTGAGGAAGGACTAACCTCTGGAATTTTAACAACACACTTTGTTCAGAAAAAAGGTAACTGTATTGTATTTCAGAAAAAAAGAAAAGATTTTGTTACTAATATGGCCCAGACACTATGTATTACACAAACTAATTATATATGGAATTAAAAATTTAAAACAACTTAAAAAGCATTAAAATTAAAATATTAAAAGTTAACTTAAAAATTAACAAATAAAAAAAACTTGTTTAAGAAAATAAATAATAATAAAAAAAAAAAAAAAATGGTTAACAATTTTTATTTGTAAAATTTAATCTACGATTTTTAAGTGCAAATAAGTTTATAACTTTTTCAATATTAGGTTCTATCTCTTGGTGAATATGCAATAAAGCAAGACTGTTCATTCTCTCAGATGACATAGTACTTCGTGTGTAGTTTTTTAATCGTCTCATTGCTGAAAACGATCTTTTACACGCAAAAGAGCTTACAGGCAATGTTCCTAGAATGCAAAGACAAACTCTTAAATTTGCAAATTGATTGTTAGGAAGACTTTTTAAAGTACTTGAAATATTATCTGGTAAGCAAATTTTTTCTTGAACCCAAAGCTTTCCCACAAATCAAGTTCTGCGCTTAAAGAAATTGCACATGGCAAATCTGTTGAATAAAAATTTACAAAAGATTGAAACTTAATTTTCAATCTTCTTAGAAACATAAGACATCATTTTATCTGGAATATTAACCAAACCATCATAAGCAACCAAAGCATCATCACTAAATCTGTTATTAACTTTAAATAGGAGGTGATCGAAAAGTGATATGGTTAACGATTTCTTGAAATAATCTGAAGTTGAACAAGAAGGAACATTATTTCCATATATTTGACACTTTGATACTCTTGGTTTAACTTCTGCAACATCAACTTTAGAAGCAAGACAAAGAATTGTATCATACCACTTTATGTGATAATCATCTATTAGATTACTAAGTGTAAGCATACAACTTTTTAAAGCTGAAATAGAACTTAAACCATCACAAATGTCAAAAGTTTTATCTTGCAACATTTGTGTAACAGGAATAGTGTAGTCAAGAACTGCTTAAGGAATCACTAAAGATGCAATAAAATCAAAAGTTGTAATGAGTTTTTAAAAACAAGAAGCTTGTGAGAAAGTTTCTTTATTGCACTTTTTTTTTTAAGTTCATACTCATTCCTTCAAGGCAATAAACAATAGGTACAATCAAGCTTTCAAATTCATCCAACCCAGTTATGCGTTCAACCCATCTTGTGCGACAAACATCAATTAATTTTTTTCTTTGTTGCAGAAGGACAATGTTTGGTGATAGCTGCTTCTAATAAATTTTGTCTTGACTCAGAAAAATTAAAAAAATAAGACAATTGTTTTACTTGCTCCATCATATTTCTGACTTCTTGAAGTTTGCACGAATTTGCTACACTAAGATTAAGACGATGACTAAAACGGTGTGTATAAACTGCTTTGTCATTGTGATTTTTAATTCTCTTTGCAAGACCTTTATTATGACCAGCAACAGATCCTGCACCATCATACCCCTGACCTCGACAATTGGAAATGTCAAGAGAATAATCTTAAAGACATGATAAAATAGTTTTGCAAAGAGCTTCTCCTGATTAACCATATTTGCAATGCAAAAGACCCATAATTTCTTCTCTAACATCAAAAGAACTATCTATAAATCTAATAATTAAAGACATTTGTTCCTGATTGGAGCAATCGGATGCTTCATTAGCAGTTATCAAAAAAAATTGATTTTCCTTTATATCGGAAATTAAAATAATCTGGATATATTTTCCACAACAATTTATTATTTCATTTTTTGACGAATGAGAAATATAAGATGCATTCTTTGCACAGATGTTAAGATGATGCTCGAGAACTTTATCCCCACCTCTGATCCTGTAGTTTAAAAGTTCAACGAAATTTCCTACTCCATTTACTAAAGAATATTTGCCAACAGTAGGATGATGTTGGGAATCGTCACGTTGACCTCTAAAAGCTATATTGAGACGGCCTAAGAAAATGATTGAGTCAACAATTGAATGCAATTTGTCCCGATATAAAGCAACCTCCTTTTCATATATTTTATTATTTAAAATATCAATACTTTGAATACTTCCATTCATTGTATTTAAAACTGCTGAAAATATGGTCAAGGTGTTATAAGGAAGACTTGGTACAGCTAAGTGATGTTCATTATTCTTTCCTTTTTTCTCATGATAATGTCTTTTAAAAGCACTCACAGCATCTGGCCAGTGCTTCACAGGCTCAGAAAACAAGTTTTTACATCTACTAGATTTCAAAAAGTACTTAAACCCAAACAAAACACAACTCAAACAATATGCTCCATCTTCAGATGGTGAATAACTAAGCCATGAAAATTGCTTAAACCAGATAAGTTGGAAAGATCGTCCATTTGTTTTTGGAAAACAATAACGCTCATCAGGCACAAAATCATTTCTAATCAAGTTTTTTAATTGCGAATCATTTAAAGTAGATGCCTTTGAACAAAAGCATGCAATATCATATTCACTTGGAAATTCAATTTTTTTTTTTAATTTTACAATCATTTTCATTTGAAGGTAGCAAAGTATTGGAAGAACATGATTTTGAATCTATAAAGGAATCAAAGACACTATTTCTGTGAGAGGATGTTATAAATTTGTTGTTATTAAGTTCATATAAAAAAGATTTATCAGCAATGGTAGAAATAGGTGGTTCTTGATTGGTGTTGTATTTATCTGTAAACATTGTAATTGGTAATTGTTTAGCACAATTACTAACTTTTTTACATAAAAATTTACGCTTCAAGCACTTCTCATCTGGAACCAAAAACTAGAGGTACATAATGATTGTGTTTATATGGAAGTGGAGGATTTGATGCTTCAAAACAAAACAATAAAATCAAAACATCTGATGATGCAGATAAAATACGAGGTCAATTTTAAGAATAAACACAAGTTTATATTTTAGGAAAAAACCTATTGTTCTGTAGTAACACTAAACTTGTTTAAAACACACAGTTGAAAGAGCAAGAACGCAAAGAAAACCAGACCATACAAATTCTTGACATATATGTAATGCTTCTTCCTTAACAAGATCATCTTTTAGTTTGCCTGAGTCTACAGAATGTATGTTCACAGACACTGCTAACAAATTATCTATTGATGAAAACTCATTTGGATACTTTAAGCACAACGATGGATGATTACTATAAAATGAGTGATTTAAATATAAATCAATTGCTGTCAGAATTCTTAAATCCATTACCAAACTATTATCACCACTCAGGCAAATAGAAAACGAACTAAATAGACAATTACCAGTAGATTTAGATTTGTAAAAAAAATGAATAATGCTTTTTAATACACAGTAAAAAGGCTCCAACACCAAGCACGAAACTTAATGTAAAATAAAATTTTATTCAAGAATTTATATGTTTAATAAAAAAAAGCAAATCAATTAGATCAAAGCAAAAGATAAATTAAAAAAATGGTTTGCTTATGCTAACTTTCTTAAAGCAATTAAGTCAAATTTATTATTATTATTATTGTTATTGTTATTAATATTATTATTATTATTATTATTGTTGTAGTTGATATAAAAAATGAAATTTTACAATTATTTTTTCTTTTACTTTTTGATATAAATAGAGAAATGCTTACTTCAACGCCTAAGTTTTCGTTGAATTCTGTGGAATGTCACACTCGACAGAAAAATTTCTCTTTATTGACTTTTGAACAGTCAATAAGTCATAAAGATCTGGTTTGTAAAGGAAATTAATCTTCAACGACAATTCGGATTAAACAGTTCGTAGATTTTCAATACAACCGTTCTCAATTGATTTTCTTACAGACTGTAAAAAAATGCAAGTCATGCTAAGAAAATGCTTTAATTTAGTCACTTGAAAGTTTATTTTAAAATCTGCAATTGACAGAAACCAACAATCGATTAACGACTAACTTGTACCTAACTTCGCTCCGAACGATGAAAAAAAACCACTAGTTATATGAACTTAATAATTTTTTGGACTCTCGTTTGCCGAATAAACGGGCTAAGTTAGGAACAAAAATGTTTTGCCGAACTTGACCTGAAGTTACGTTACCGGAGGATAAAAAGGAAAACATTTAATAAGAATTTATCCCATTTTGAAATCTCGTCAGCCAAATAAACGGGCCGGGTTTGGCGCGCCTGATATGGTCTGAAATTACACTACCGATAAAATAATAAAAATTCACTTTACAAATATTTCTTAAATTCGGAAGCCGGTGAAAAACAAGCAAGATTAGGACTTTATACTTAAAAAAAGGTCCTATGATATCGCTCATTTACATACAAAAAATCACAAAATAAAATTGAAGAATAAAATAAAAATGAAGAATTTTTTTTAAATCAAAAAGTTTTTCATTAAAAAAGTGTTTACCAAAAAAGATGTTAGTCGATGCGTCTAACGAGCCTAACCCTGAATCCGCTTCTGTATCACCACTTTTACTATTATTATTCCGGCAAGTTGGTAAACAAGATTTATATATATATATATATATATATACATATATATATATATGTATATATATATATATATTTACATATATATATATATATATATATATATATATATATATATATATATATATATATATATATATATATATATATATATATATATGTATATATATATATATATATATATATATATATATATATATATATATATATATATATATATTGTGAAAACTAAATGATTATTAATATATATTTCAATTACATTACTTAAAGTTTCACGCAATAGCGATCATCAAATGTAACAACAACAAAAAATAACGACAAAAATTATATACAAAAAATGCTATGGAGTGTCCGCTTTGATGACATTAAAGTTTTTAATTAGAAATTTATTTTCATGGCGGCATTTTGACGCAAGCTCGGCTCGTTTGTTAGGCAAATTTAATGGTGATATGATAATGTGGTATTTTTCTGTCAAGCATAAATTGCAAAATTTTCCACCAGGTTTGAATGGCTCCGCTTGATCGAGAATATTCCATTTTAATATAGGTTCGAAAGTATTATTTTTGCATTCCCACACAAATTTTGAAAGTTTATTGGAGTCGGCCTTACTTTCATAAACAAAGGAGTTTTTATGTTTATACCATCTGTCTTTGAAGGTTTTCTCAATAAGCCCAATGTAATAATATCCTTCATCTTCTTGGTGAGTTTTTACGGTACAAATATAAATAAGATTTTTTGTAAGGCATTTTCCGTTGAGTGGGCATAAGGTGGTTTGTCGACAATTGCATAATTGATTGGCATTTTTATGAGATTTAAATAATATGTTTTTATTATGAGAAGTAATAATACTCTTGATGTTTGGAAGGCAGCTATAACTAACCTTTAAGTTGTTTTGATTAAAAAGTTTGTGAAATTTGTGGCCTTTAGGGAAACATTTATCAATTGTACCCAAAAAGATTTTGGCTACGTTTGTTCTGACGTTGAGCGAATAAAGTGGGTTAAACCAGATAATGTTTTCTTTTTCGAGATTTTATATTATATTTCTGGATATTTGGAATGAAATTGATCTTATCTTTGAATCCACAAGAATTGAGAGCGTTATTATAAAATGGTGCGGCTCTATCAAAACCTTCTTTGCTTGAAAAAATATATTACTGATGCAATTAGAGATAATTTTTAGTATCGATTTAATAATGCTTGGTGGATGATTGGAATAAATGTTTATGTACAAAGGATCATCTCCTGGTTTTCTATAAGGTCTAAAAGAATTCTCACAAAGATTAAATGTGATATCTAGAAAGTTTACAGTTTTTAAGTTTGGTCTGATATTGATGTTTAGATTAAAATTGTCTTTAAAAATTTTTATTAGATTTTTCTTTATTTTTTCCGATTGAGGACCACTGATATTATAGAAGCAGCAAAGACCATCATCTCTATATAGACCGGTAGTATTAAGTCCATATTCTTTGGCAATAGTGTATAAGATATAGAGGCCAACTAGTTCGCATAATTCGGCTCCGTCAAAACTACCCATGATGACATAAAAATTAGGGTCCGCCGAGTTTTTAATCCACATATTGTTTTCTGAAAAAAGTAAAGATTTCCTGGTGTGGTAAATAATTTCGAGTGATTTATCAGGAATTTTGCTGAACTGTTTTGCATGGTTTACAGAATTTTGAAGAAGTTGTTTTGAAATGGAAGGGTAAAACTCGTCAATATCGTATTGAATGAAATTACATTTATTTTTTTCGGGTATGGATTTGAACCATTTTATAACGTCATTTGTGCTGTGCCATTGGTGTACGTGGGTAGCATTTCTAACTTTACTATTGATATGCGGTAGTGGTGTAGTGGTAAGAGCGCTTGCTTTGTTAGCAAGAGGTTCGGAGTTCGACTCCCACCACGTCCCTGGAAGTACCGCGCTCAACTTAGTTTCCTCGCGCAGCGGCCTTGTTCGGCAAGGTTCGTGTTTCGGAGTTAAAGAGTTGAGAGAGGGTTGCACCACGAATAACAACTAAAAAAAAAAAAAAAAATAAGTAGCCTCCTCGACTGGAGTGGCCCCCTCGGGCCTTGGGGAGGTGAATAATCTAAAAAACAAAACAAAAAAAATATCATCTAATAAAATTTTACTTACTTTTCCGAGTTCAGGTTTAGCTGGATTTATTAATCAGCACTCTGGATTGTTGGGGAAATTATCCTGATGATCTTTTAAGGTAATGAATGCTGTATTCATGGCTAGACGCTCTAGCCTATCATCTATGCTCAAGTCTTTTGCTATGATTTTAGCGTCTGCGTTAATGATGCTATATTGTGTGATATCAGATTTTTTATAGGTTTTAGTAATATTTTCAGTGTAAAGTTTATGAAACCAAGGTTTATCTAGCTCATACAGGTTTCTTGATTTATCAGCAAAGACAAAAACATTACTTGAAGATTTTATTTTTACTATGTCAGTTTGCAATTGTTTTTGAAAATTATTTTGAATCGTAGAAAATGAAATATTTTTAATTAGCTTAATTAAATCGTTTTCAAAACTTACGAAATCGGGATATTGCGGTGGAGATTTTCTCGACTTGAGATCGAAATTATAGGCAGACTCTTGATTAGGATTATTTTCGTACATCAAAGCTTTCCATCTCATTCGCTTTATTAATGACTCAACTTTCTCCGTTAGGCATTTTAAGTATTGTTTTTTGGATGGTAATGGTACGTTCTTTAATGAATAGTTGAAATTATGATTTTCCATAGCTGTAATTATTTAAAATAACTGAAAATATTAGAGAGTGCTCAACATAAAGGAGCGATATTGTAGGAATTGTGTTAATATTTCCAGTAAGAGTGCTCAATACAGCATGTTATATAATTAGTAGAGCAAATAATATTGTGAAAACTAAATAATTATTAACATATATTTCAATTACATTACTTAAAGTTTCACGCAATAGCGATCATCAGATGTAACAACAACAAAAAATGACGACAAAAATTATATACAAAAAATGCTATGGAGTGTCCGCTTTGATGACATTAAAGTTTTTAATTAGAAATTTATTTTCATGGCGGCATTTTGACGCAAGCTCGGCTCGTTTGTTAGGCAAATTTAATGGTGATATGATAATGTGGTATTTTTCTGTCAAGCATAATTTGCAAAATTTACCACCAGGTTTGAATGGCTCCGCTTGATCGAGAATATTCCATTTTAATATAGGTTCGAAAGTATTATTTTTGCATTCCCACACAAATTTTGAAAGTTCAGTGGAGTTGGCCTTACTTTCATAAACAAAGGAGTTTTTATGTTTATACCATCTGTCTTTGAAGGTTTCCTCAATAAGCCCAATGTAATAATATCCTTCTTCTTCTTGGTGAGTTTTTACGGTAGAAATATAAATAAGATTTTTTGTAAGGCATATATATACATACATTTTATAGATATATATATATATATATATATTTATATATATGCATTTATATATATATATATATATATATATATATATATATATATATATATATATATATATATATATATATTCTTATATATATATGTATAAATATACTTTTGTATATTTATATATATATATATATACATATATATTATATATATTCCTTTTTATGTAATCGTGTATATATATATATATATATATGTATATATATATATATATATATATATATATATATATATATATATATATATATATAATTATATAATTTTTAAATTGTACTCTACAAAATAGAGTGCTTAGTGATCTTAAACGAACAGAACGATAAGTTTATATGTATTATATATATATGCATTTAATTGTGTATTTGCATACATATACACCTATTTATTACCATTATTGTTATTTTTAGTCTTATTATTTTTATAGTAATATTCTAGAATAAAAACTCGACATTTACGAGCTAAGGGTCTAACGACAACCGGCTAAAGTAGACCAACTCGGAAGAAAATGAGTTCGTTTGTAAAAAGAATTTTAAACTCGTTGATTGAATTAGCAGTTCCTATTGAAGATGGCAAACCATTATTTGTTAGCACTACTCAATTTTTAAAGATATTGTGTCTTTGTCTGTTTTTGGTAACTTCTTGTTCAATTTTATGCTTTGCGATACGAAGGCAACCTGCAGGACCATAACATGTGAAAGTCTCTTTACACCAGACTGAGCGATACTACCAATTTCAACTGGCTACTAACTCTAAACAAAATAGAGAAAAAAGTAAAGTTTCTGGGACTACGTACTTTGTCACTTAGGGTAAAGACTATGTTTATAAATACGTTAGCAATATCAAAAGTGTGTCTTTTGGCAAACGTTCTGCTGTTTCCGAATGGGTAATAGAGCGTCTGCTCAGAGCCATTTTCGAAAATCTGTGACAAAAGACCAATTTCAATCCGTTCAAGAGAGAGAGACACTTTTTTTTACGCGTCAAAAGCGGTGGTCTCGGAATTTCATCACCGAAGGAACAAAGTCTTGCACTTCGCCTCAAAACACTCTTTCAACTGAAAGAATGCGAAGATGATAAAGCTTACTATTAATACTACTTTTCAAAGTATTGTTTGTCGAGTTCACTTATAAAATTTACGAACCAAAACCAAAGCTAGAAATTTTTAAAGCAGAACAATTTTCCAAAACACTGGGACAACAAAACGTCTCAGTACTACAAAACAACAATCGAAATGTTAGGCAAAAACGGGTCTCTCTTTATCATCCAACTAAAAACAACCAAATATTTTTACTCAGAAGTGACAAAAAACCAAAAAGACAGTCGTGTTAGCAGAACTTTTCTGGAACAGTTCAACAAAAACAACAATACCGTGCACTCAAATTTGGAAAAAAACTTCACCTCCCACGCATGCGGACCGACTCAAAACATCCTCTTTCGTTTTTTACACAACAGTTTACCTTATGCGGTCATGCTACCAAAAGCACAAGGCTACATATCATCAAAAATGACAAATGCAAAACTTGTGGTAAAATTGCCGACAACATCCATATCTTTGCCTACAGTCCTCCTTCTGTTGAAGTTTGGAAGTATTTTAATTATGTATATAACTCCTTGACATCCCAAAACAATTTCTCTCCAATAAATTTGATTTTCTCGATTGAAACAGCGAATTTATCGACGAAAAACCCTACTTCGCAGCTGCTGTTGATACTCACTCAAACCATCATGAGCGCAATATGGAACAGAAGATGCGACCACATGTTTAGTAACATAAAAATTGACCCAATGGCAGTAATCAGGGCAATAATCAGGAACATCAGGAGTATTTTTACTTTAAAATATTATCATCATGTCCGTAGAAACACTACAGACATCTTTCGTCAATAATTTTGTTTTAAAACGTTTTCTGACAAGTAGAGAATGGAAATCTGAAACTAAACATTTGAGCTAAAATAAAACAACGGCTCGTTGAATGCTTAGTAAATATTTCCTTCTCTCTGCAATTTTTCTATGTTATACAACAAAATTATTGTTATATATGATTAGAAAATCACTACCAGCCCTTTTTTTATGATATATTATTTTAACATATAAGTGTTTATATATAGTGTTCGTAATGTTAAGTTCGAGTAAAAGTAATTCCTTAAGTGTTATAATAAAAAGATTTTTTCTTTTAATAAAAAACTTTCTTTAACCTATTTTGAATATTCTCCTTTCATAACTTATCTTAACTCTCAATTTATTTACGCAAAAACACAAAAAAATATAAAATCAAAAAACACAAAAAAAAAACCGATAGCACATAAAAAAGAATAAATAACAAAATTAATAAAAAAAAGAAAATATATATATGAACAGTTTTAAATTTATATATTGTAAAACCTTATAAATAAAACCTTACTAAATGTAATTTTAAAAAATTGTAAAAATTTATTTTATGATAAAAAACAATTAAAAAAAAATAAAAAAACTTTCACTTACATTCAGAGCAAATCTGCGAATGAAATGAGGGAGGGAGGGGGTTTGAATCCTTAAAAAGTACCAACCGGTTCCTTAAATAAAAACAAAATTTAAAAAAATAAAGTCCTCAAAACTAAAATTTACGCAACAGAACTGTATTAAATACCCGCCTTGCCGACTAAGTTTGTCAAAATACAGACTATTACTTTAAATTCATCTTGTTTCAGGGAGGGGGAGGGGGGAAAGTGGGACATCCCTGCCACCCCCAACACACACACATCTAAAATTGCCATTGCTTACATTACTTTTGTAAAATAACAAAAAGTACGTTTTTTCCGAGTTAGCTTGTCTTTTGAGCGTGTGTTTAACATATTTTTAGCATTTAATTCTCTCAACTACGATGTAGAACATTTACAAAATACAAAGAATAATTTTTATAATCTGCTTCACAATCTTTTACAATAAAAATGTCCATAACAACTTTCTATATAAGACATAAAATTTTATCCATTACTAATAAATTATCTTAACATTTCCAAAATTAAAAATTTCCAAAATTTCAGGAAAATTTTCGGAAATTTTCCGAAAATATTCAACCGAAGTTCAAACTAAGTTTTTGCAGTTTTGCTTTAATAAAAAAAAAGATGCTTTTGATGGGTCCATGCAAAGTGTACCCATATTAATGCGTACTCTTATAATCTTTTTTTAAATGACTCGTTAGATTTTTATTGTCATAGTTGTTTATTTAAGAGTATGGCCTTCAGCTCGACTTGCAACTTGGAGCTTATTATAAGCCAACATTATTATGCAAGAATATACCTACTATTTCATTAAACTCTTTTGAGACTCCAAGTAATCATAAAAAAGATCTTTAAAGATCTAAATAAATTTACCAGTTCTGTTAATTGTAAATACTATGGCGTTATTGATCTCAATAAAACTACGCTTCCCAATTCAGAGCTATATATTTCGCGAAATAACCAGTTTATCGCCTCGGCATTATTTTTTTAACAAACAGAGCATCTCTTTACTAGCATCGACTACCTACTGATGTTGTTAATTCTTTTTCTGTGAATTAATTTAAAGCTAAACTTGGCATATAGATTTTAATGAACAATGATATCCTAGCAAACACGGGGACGTACAAAAAAATGTACAATTAACGTTCAGACAAAACGCGATCTAAACTGATTCTAGATTAGACGCTTAAAGACGTCTATTGATCGTTCAAAAGACATTTGTTGTGCAATCACAGAATTCGAAAGGTTTTCGGTCACAAAATTTATAAATTCAAAAATATAATAAAGATTCTATCAAGTTAACTATTTCAAATGTGAAGGCTCACTAAACTATTTTTATTATGTGATAAGTAGTTATATTTTAACAAATACTAGACAACTTGTTATTACGCCTTTTTTGATAGTTGATCTTAACCGTGAAACCAATAAATCAATTATTTTGAAGCCATTATTTTAAAATTAAAAAAACTTAATCTTATTATTTAAAGTTCCAGTCAACCTCATGATTTAATTATCATGTTTAAAGATCTGCAAACTTTCGAGTTTTTCTCATATTTTATATACATCAAATAATTTTAAAAACAAATTTTTAAATTAAAAAAATCCAACGTTATCGTTTAAAGATCATAATTAAACTTATCATTTAAAGATCATATTTAAGGCTCTGCAAAATATTGATTTTTTTTCTATATTCCATATACCGATATCTATTGTATATTTAGATGTTATAATATTTAAAGGATTTATTGTGCTTAAAAAGGCATATGAAATGCAAGTTGATGTCGAACTTTTGGTAGCTCAGTTTTTCATGTATTTTTCAAAAACAATTTTCTCGGATTTAGTAAGTTTTGCAAATGGGCTCGTAATATACCAAAAATATCTTTATCATTTGTTGTCTTTAAAAGTATAAATAATCCAGCCCCTTTTTTATTAATATCTATATATAAACAATGATTCGGCGGGATATTATTTTTAATTTAACGAATACCATCCTATTACTTTTTTTCTCTGCTTCAAGCAATGTGTATATTTATATATATATATATATATATATATATATATATATATATATATATATATATATATATATATATATATATATATATATATATATATATATATATATTTATATATATATATATATACTATTGATAAAAGCTTGCATTAAATTTCTTTTCCACTTCTTGTTGTTTCAATACCAATTGAACACATATCTATTGCCCGTTGAATAATAATTTCTCGCAAAGCACCTATATATATATATATATATATATATATATATATATATATATATATATATATATATATATATATATATATATTATAAAGAAAAAAAATTCGCTAAATTTAGGAATAAATGACTTACATATTCCTTATTTTTTAAATTTACCGAATTTTTTTCATTTATAATACATATACAAATATATATATATATATATATATATATATATATATATATATATATATATATATATATATATATATATGTTCATTTATATGTACATTTATATATATATATATATATATATATATATTATAAATGAAAAAAATTCGTTAAATTTAGGAAATAATGACTTACATTATGTCAGAAATTAAATATAAAAATTAAATTTTTTTAATCTACTTGAAAGTGTACTAGATTGTAATTCGAAAGCGTTTATATTTCGATTAAATGCAAAGTCACAGTGAAATGCGCTTAAGAAAAGTCAACTTTTTATAGTTTGAAATACTCTCTAATTTGAACTTTTATTTACTCCGTATAAAATTCGAATAAGAGTGATTTTACTGTATCAATTAAATTTCATAAAACATTTAGTTGTTAATTATTTTTATGGTTTAAATTTTTGTTAAAAAAAAGCGACTGAAAATGTTAATTTTTTCCGAAAAAGTTTTAAAATGTGGAGTTTTGTAAAAATTATAAACAGTCATTTAAGACAGTATATTTTGTGTAATAGGCGGGATAACCAAAAGAGGTGTTTGGTTTTTTTGATAGTGGCGGTAATTTAAATTTACACTCTCAAATACTTTTAAAAGATACCGTTTAATACCGAACTTTTAAAATTGTAATATTTAAAAAACTAACTTTCAATTTCAATATCATAACTCCGGAAGTGACTGGTTATTAACACCGACCAGAATATAATACCTACTTTTCTCACTACCGCAATTCCTTAGGTCTTACTACTTTAGTTGTAAGACGGCCTCGGGATGACTTGATTCAAATGTATATGTCATTCTAAGGAATTAAATAAGTTAACTCAATGTAATTTTGCCAAAAAGTTAGCAACCAGAACGAGGCTATCAAATGAAATGTAATCGTAAAATAACTAGTTTATCGCCTCGACATTATTTTTTTAACAAACAGAGCATCCCTTTACTAGCATTGACTGCCTACTGATGTCGTTAATTCTTTTTCTATAAATTCTTTTAAAGCTAAAGTTGGCATATGGATTTTAATGACTAATGATATCCCAGCAAACACGGGGTCGTACAAGAAACGTACCATAAACGTTCAGAAAACTTTCGAAATTGTAAAATTTGTTTCGAAATATTTTTGCGATAACGAAGTTCTGAAAATATTACAGAACAATTTTTCACCTTCGAAATTCTAAAATTTGCTTCGAAATAATTTTGCGATTTCGAAATTTTAAAAATAACACCGAAACAATTTTTCAATTTTCGAATTCTAAAATTTGCTTCGAAATATGTTTGAGATTTCGAAATTCTAAAAATGATATCGAAAGAATTTTTCACTTTCGAAATTCTAAAATTTGCTTTGAAATATTTTTGTGATTTCGAAATTCTGAAAGCAATACCGAAACGATATTTTACTTTCGAAACTCTAAAATTTGCTTTGAAAATTTTTTGCATGGATTAGAACCCCAATGGTTCTTTTGCAGGGATTATAAATCTCAGGATAAGATAGGGGGTTGATATTTTGTGACATTTTGTGCAAAAGGGAGGAGGAGGATCTGAAAAGTTTTTGGCGTGACATAATTTGTAAATGACCCCTTACATCTACACGGTGATATGTTTCATATAAAATATTAGCTCTCTCAAAGTGAATAAAACCTACCTATAGCAAAAGCTACTTAAGTGTTTTTTGTTTACAATTTGAAATGTAAAATTTGAACGTATAATTTTTTAAATTTTTACTTATTCACTTATCCAAGTTTTTACTTATTAGTCATTGAATAAAGATACTTAAAAGCATCTTTATTCAATATTAAATAAAAAAAATTTGAACTTCTAATTCAAAATAAAATTCAAAACTATATTAATTAAACTATATTTAAACTAGTGATGTTATTAAAAAGTTCGACTGTCGAATAATATACTTTCAAAAGTCAACCAAAGTCGACTTTTGAACTTATATTAAAATTTTTGAAATTGTATTTTGAAATTATAGTTTGAACGACTAACACTTTTTTGATATCGACTAAGTCAACTAAAAGTTGATTTAGTCGAAATGTGAAGGGTGGGGGGTGGGGGGGTAGTAATAAAAAAAATCAAGTAATTTACGTCTGTTTTAAATATTTTTGAATTATAAAACTTAAATATTAATGAAACGAAACAATATGAACGCCACGCATGATAAATTTTGCTAGGTCCAAATGATTTAATATTGTGGAAAAGTCCTTTTGATTTCTTGATAAATATAAAACAAATATATGTTTAAAATAGTTAAATAAAAGTAAGTATAAGTTTTAAAATAAACTATTTAGATATGAAGGGTCTTACAATTAAATTATCTTTATAGCCCTAGTTAAAGAACGGAACGGATCGGCACTGTCTATCGTATTGATATTGTATGAAAATCTTTATAATAATCATATGCAAAGACTGCTGAAAAAAACAAACACATAACTATAAAGTTTTTAATATAATAATTATTGTCATATGTTATGAAGTTCTTTAATAATGCAGGGCCGTCAGGAAAAATCTTTGGACTAAAAAGGCAGATGCCAAAAAGCATGTGGATAAACCTTTTTTGGCGAGCCCTAGTTAAATGATCAGTCGTAAACCCAGAAATACAGAAGCTAACAAACAATATTTTGGATTTAAATTAATTAGGGTATCGGGAAAAAAAGGGTAACTTTGATTAATTATTTTTTATAAAAATACTGAAGAAAAGAAAAAATAATATAAATAAAATGATAATATAGTAAAAATAGAGAAAAAGTATACAAAAATTATGTAAGATGAAAATAATATTATTTTAACATCCGTTTTAAATCCAAGTGTACACCACTGGATAGTATTGAATATATATTTAATTTCATTAAAAGGATGTGATATTCCAAGATTCTAAGCAGCAAACACAATTATTTAGTAAGTTGTATATTAATTAAATTACAGAAGGGATGTGATACTCTAAAAATGTAATACTATTAGCATGTCATAGATTTATTAATATTATTAAGGGTTGTGATATTCAAAGACTCTTAGCAGCAAATACAACTATTAAGTAAGTTATTTTTAAAAACGTTATATAAGGGATGCGATATTTTAAACATATAATACTATTAGTATGTAATATATTTCTTTTTAATATATAAACTAATATATAATTTAATATATAAACATATGACACTAATATAATATCTTAATATATAAAATAATATATAATTTAATATATAAACATATAATACTAATATATTTATAATATTATATTAGTATTATATGTATTTAATTTATAATATAATAAAATAACTTTATTAAAGAGATGTTATATTCTGAGATTCTAAGCAGCAAACGAAACTATTTTTTTTTGACATTAATGAACAATATACATTGAGGATGTGATGATTTATTTAATTATTTCCTATAGTGTGCAATATATTTCCTAATTTTAATAAGGGGATGTCATAATGTAAGATTCTAAGCAAAATTTGCAACTATTCAGTATGATATTTATAAACAAAAAACATGGGTAGTTTAGATATTCTTAACTTATAATACTGATAGTTTCTAATATATTTTTTAATTTCAATAAAGCTCTGGAACATGTTAAGATTTTAGTCCGCAATGCAGTTATGAAGTTTAGAAACAAAAAATATTGAGAACGTTTGTATTATCATTTTTGATATTATTATAAAAAATATAAAAAATTGCTAAGCATTTAGATATGTTCTACATTTTTTTATTTCCTTTTATCAGGTTTGCATTGCTCTTTATCTGCAAAAAGTGGTTAATGCCAAGAAAGGCAACAGGCTGTAAAAAATTGTTCCGAATCATCTAAAGTTATTTAATTTGGACAAGTGCTGAGTTATTTTAATGTATTACATCTAATAGTACTTAGTTATTAGTATTTGTTTTTATGAAGCTGATATCAGATAAAAGTCTACTTTGTCTTTATCGAGCTTATCAAACTTTGAAACAAATATATTAGAAAAAAGCATTTTGTATTCAAAATTTTATAAAAATAATTCCTTTTGCATGAAGACTTTTCAGCAATATAACTAACTTATAGTGATAATGTAGTTGTAATAAAGTTAATCAATCAAATATTTTATCATATCAAATATACATTTCAAACTAAACCTATTTACATTATAATATATCGTTTACTGAAAGTTTTTATCTTTGCAGTTCAATGACTTCTAATATCTCTGAGTGTAAAATAGCTCCATCTATTGAAAGTTTATATATCTCTATATGATTGTTTAAAACAAATTTCAACAGAGTAAACTAAGGCGTACTTTGTGAACTTAATATTTGATGTTTATGTTTATATAGTATACGTATTAGAGATGCCCTAAAAAGAAGTCATATTATTAATAATAATAACGATGACAATTTAAACTATGTTAAAAACATAGTATTAAAAAATATATGTGCATAAAATCCTCGAAGTTTTATTCTTACAAATACTAATATACTTCAAAAAATGAATGTTTCTACAGCAAAACGATATGCTATATTTGGTTTCATAGGCAATGCACTACATATGATACCATCTATTTGGAATACAATCACCACATTTTATCATTAAAAACATGTTTTTGTTGATGTCTTTTTCTCTATTTGAAAAAAATTATTCAAACATTAGTGGAGCAACGTTTTTATTAATTATTTATCTAACTTCTACTTTTTCTTGTTTTTTAACCTTTTAGGTTTCCAGAAATGCGACAAACTGTATTGTGCCAGCATTTTTGAGTTATTCATTTAAGCTTGAATAACTCAATGTTTTCATTTATTTTATTTTATCACAAAGTGGCGTAAATATTAGTATAACCATACTTTTTCTACCCTTATTCACTTCTTCAACTCTTTCCCATTTTTTAATAAAATTTTCAACTAACTACACAATAGGTGTTTATAGAATATATGAGAGTTTTTTTCGTTACAATATGTATATACTAATCATGATTTGCATGGTTATTTGAACAGGAAAATGCAAGGGGGTGTCTCAAAAGTACATAAACATGAATACAAAATTGCCAAAAGCAAATAGCCAAACATGTACACAAGTTAACCTTATGAACATGTTTAGCTATTATATTTACGAGTTTTTTTGTATACCTGATCTTTGTTTTTCACAAAAGAATATGTAATTTTTCTCTGTCTTGTACTTGTCTACCTGTCTTTAAATGCCATTTTGGATTAACCGTCTTTTAATTAACCAGAAAAATGTAAAACTAACAAATCGTTTTGATCTTGTGAACTTTTAAGATTTTATTCTCCACTTTTTATTTCAATCGCTTTTGGACTTTCATCAAAACTACATTTACTATACTCAAAATGTACATTTTCAATATTATATTAAAATTATTTAACAATTTTTTGTATATTCTGTATTTTTATTTATTTGTTTTTATTTAGATTTAGTACCAAGCATCAAATTTTAGAATACTGAAAAATTTGAAAAACTCAAAAAGTTCGCTGTTCAAGTTTAATTATGACGATGAAAACAAAATCTAACTTTAATAGTATTTTAACTTTTTCGGATTTGAATATCCTATCGATAATAAATTGTACGAAAGAAGAGTTTAACAATAAATTAAACTTTTCAAAACCAATAACTTTAATGAAAAAATATAGAAGAAAATCCAATGCCGTTCCGTGGTTTCTTCCTCATTTAAATCAACCCTATTTTTCCGCAACTAATTTATGTAATTCAAAAGAAAAATTTGAATGCGAAATAATCTTAAAAAAAAAAAAATCTTAAAAAAAACAAACGGCTATAGCATATTTAAATTTTCTACTTTGTATTTGTTTTACTTTTTTGATGTTTACATCGCTGTAATGAGTTAGGAAGTATGAATCAAAGAAGATACTTTACACTTTTTGAAATATCATTTGCAATTGAGCTTCAAAATTATGATTGCTCTTTACTTATTTCGTTGTTGAGAACTTATAGTTTAAGATACTCAAGTATTACTTTATAATACTGTCCTACTTTTAAAATAGACAGTAACTCCAAAATTTCCATTCAGAGATATTTTTAAAAAACAAGAAACGTATTTAGCCAACAAATCACAAGGTGTCAAAAACTTTTAATGTCATTAATTGACTTCAAAAAAGATCTTAACTAACCCAAACCCTAACCCTTACCCTGACTTTTGATGATATTTTCCTTTTGTGGTTTTCAATGCAATAAAATTATCATTAGGTTGTTATAAAAACAGTTTTGTCTTTTTGGTAGATTATTTCAATAGTTAATGACTCGCAATCTGCATCATTGATACTAAGATTTTTTGATGGTTTAAAAGTATAAATTGTAAGAATAAAATTACATACTCCTCCACCAATGCTACTTTTCCTAGGTTGGTGTAATAAATTATAATCAGATATAAAAAAATAATAAAGTTACATTCATCTGCATTCTAGCACCATGTTTCCGTTAAATAGATTACACTAATTTTATGGTTTAGTTTATTTAAGATTAAATTAAGGTTTTTTAGTTTTTACTCATGCTTCTAAAGTTGAACATTAATAATAGAAAATCAAATTTTTTAAATATTTAGATGCTTCATTTAGTTTAAAATTAAAATTAGTTTCTATTGTAGATTGTTAAAATAATTCACATCAGGGTCATTGTGATTTTTTTTATATGCCGTATTCTATCTTGTAGATATATCGAAAACATTTGAAAGATTATTTTCAGCCATTTGAAATATACATATTTATTACAAAAGTTAAATAATTATTTAAATATGTTATTTTTCGTTTGATTTTTTTTGCTGTGTTTAGAAAAAGAGTTTTTTGAACCAATAGTTTTGTCACACCTGACATAAAACTTTTTACTGTTTAACTAACTTTCCTTTACATCAGCCAATAATCTTTTTCTTATATTCACAGTTTCAAAGGAGAGATCCTCATTAACGTATGTGCTAGAATTATCAAAGAAAATATGTTTTTTTTAAATAAAGTGTAATATTTGCATTCCAAATAAATTGTATCATATCGAACATTTTTATTTTTTTTATTTAATTATATTTCATTATTTAAAAAAGTTTAACTTTAATGCGATCAAAAGTACATTTGTAAGCAAAAGTTTGACAAAGATTCAACAAATGATGAAAATTGATTTTACTTTTTTCTTTTAATTTTTTCCATGTCGTTCTCCTTACTTCTACATATTTTTTGATTTTCAAAGAACAATTATAATACATTTTTTTCTGAAAATAAATCCTTATTGTTTCTTTTAGTACTTATTAGTTTCATTCTATAAAGAAGGGTACATTTCAATGACGGACCGAAAACGAAATATTTTAAATGACGTACATTGGAACTCTGTTTTTGAATATATTATATTTTAAGGAGCGTACAATTCTACAAATCATTTGTCTTTGATTACCTTTTTTTATATTTTTTTACTTTTCCTTCATTTATACTTTTTAAGTTTTATTTGATGGCGTTCTTTTGTCATTTTATATTTTCCTTTTTTATTTTTTCAAACGGAACCTTTCTCGTCATTGTTCTTCTAACATTTTGTTTTTTCGTTTTTCATACTTTAAGCGAATAATTTCTCAATGTTGTTCTTTAGTCATTTTATTTTTTCTCCTTTTATTTTTTATACTTTTTTATATTGAATATACAAACTAAGAAAGACTTTTTTAATTATACTTCCTTGCACTTTGTGTACAGTTAACGCAAAAGCCTGTAAAGATCAACCCGTTTTAAAAGCAATAACGATTTGCGAAATATCTAATATACCTTCTTTTATAATATCAATTTTTACTTCTTTTTTGTTAAGTGTAACTCTGTTTGATTTAATGTGCTTTACAATACCTTCTGTTCCGTAACACAAACGATCTTCAACATTTATGTTTTTAACGAACATGACGACAGCATTTATTTGGTTTTAGCGCAAAGGCGAATTTAGAACAAATTTGAATTGAATTTGTTTTTGAATCTTTTATTACATTTACATTATTGTTCTTATAATAGAAATTAAACCATTGTTCCTCGGATTTATTTTGCTCCATTTTACGTTAATAAGATAGTTGTTAAAATAGAAAAAAAATAAAAAAAAAAATTAAAAAAAATTCTTAATTAGAATTAATTCAAGAACTCAGACATATATCTTATTCGTTCAAGTGTAATAAATTAAACTTGAATACTAATAAAACAAAATAGGTTTATTTCATTAGACTACAAAAAGTGATTTTTTCCATTAAAATTACCTCAAATCTTTATCGGTTAATAGGAATAAAAAAGAGCTTTTGTTTCAAAATTTTTAGATGTTTATCTTGATGAAAACGTTTTTCGGAATCACCATACTGATTATATAGGCACAAAAATTTCTAAAAACATGGGAATCCAATTAAATCACGAAACTATCTCATTAAGGAAGTGTTAATTCAACTTTATTATTCATTTACACAGTTGTATAAATTATGTTAATATTGCTGAGGGAAGTACAGAAATAGAGATCGGCCGGTGTTTAGTAAAGTAATAAGGATCACCTGATTTTAAAATTGGGACAACTCTAGCGATTTTTAACTTTTCCGTAAAAACTCTCTCTTTTTAAGATAAACTAGCAGTAGTAAACAACCCGTAATGCGGGTTTTTAGTAAATAAATTATTATATTAATTTATTTTTTATTTGTTTTCTCTAATGAAATATAAATTTTATATTACTTTTTTAGTTCTGCTTACTTTTAATTTTCTAGGCTTCTTAGTTAAACAAATCTGCTAGCTTCATTAAAGATTCAGTTAACCATTTATTTCGCAACGTTTGAACATTAAATGCGCAAATCACAACAAAATAATTTTGTTAAAATATGACTTGTGTTATATGCATAGATCATGCAAGTCTTATTTTAAAATTGCGAAAGAATGATTAGCTGAAATGTCCGGAATATATTTTCCCTTTTCTTTCTCTTAATTTTGCTTTTAGCTAAGTAGTTGTTTTTAAAACTTTTCTTTATTTTGCTAAGAGTTATGAGTGAAGCTTAAAATATAAATATTCACAAAAATTATACCTAAACTTGTATCTTAATATAACTTATTAATATATAACTTGTAAACTTGTATGAAAAGAAATTGTTTTAGATATCCGGAAAAACTTAAGTTGGAAAATATATCCGCAATTCCGGATCAGGATAATCCCTGTTTACTGCACCTATAATATTAAATCTTATTATTTAAGCTATTTTTTTTATCATTCCGGCAGAAATGAAAATAACAAAAAAAATAAACAAATACGGTAAACAAATATGTTGATTTACTTTATATTTATCGTATATCAACATATATTTAATTCAGCATTCATCCAATCCAAATTATGTATTTAAAATTGTGTTCACTTAAAAGCAAATTTATTTTCATGATAAATAGTTAAATATGTAACAAAAATTTTCCAAACCAGTTATAATAGCTGTCATCTCTAGGATCGAGGAGCCAAGCATAGCCTATTGTAAAGAAAACCACATTGAAATAATTAAAAATATTTATTATCGATAGGGACAACGATTAAACATTAAAAAAAACTACGTGATTCCATATTAGCAGGAAGTTCTAGAAAAATTAGTAAAAAGTAAAAAAAAAAAAAAAAAAAGTAAAATAAAATAAAATAGAAAGACTTTTTAAATCTACTTAATTTTATGAGCACTTTGGCTATGGTGTTTATTTTTGAAACCAATATCTTTATCTTTAATGAAAAGCCAACTCGTTTAATTAATCTCATTCAAAGAGCAAAAATATTAATAACACTACGGATAAAAAAAAAAGAATAAGATATAAACAATTGTACTACAGTAATATCAAATGCTATATTGGCTTTTAGTGAATGATTAAAAGCAGTTAGAGAAATAATTTTTAATGATAGACACCACGGGAAGGTAAGCCAAGCTGTCGATTAACACAAAACATTACAACAATAACATCACAACAATTACGCAAAGCAATAGCTAATAGCTAAAGATATTTGTAGGATGAAATTATACTAAATATTACCAGACATGTGTTTTATGTATATATAGTTATTAAAGGCTAAACAACAGACATTAAATATAACAGTAAGGGACCGTCCATAAATTACGCAACGCAAAATATATCTAAAATCTGAAGAAGAAGATATTTAGCTTTTTTACGCGACAATTTTCGTTGAACTTAATGCGCTAACTTACCTTAATATTAAAACTCTGCAAGGGAAAACTTATTATCAATAACTTATTTTAGCATAGTATTGACCATCCAAAAAAAAGGGGAAAGAAATTAAATAAAAATATCAAGAATATGAAGTGGTAAACATATCTACAAAGTGGTAAAAATATCTGCAAAAAGAAAAATCAACAAAAACCTGCAATCCTAATAACAAAGATATTATTCAACATTGTGGCAATATTGAAAATAGCTTTCATCAGGGAAACTTTTTAGCACCACAAAGTTGTCAGATCTGGTTCATTTCTCCTAAATAAGTATTATCTGGAATAATATTACTTCTTACTATAGAATGCATTCCACCTTGTCTCATAGGATTTCGTACATTATTCTCATTAGGGTTCAAATGAATTTATGCTTTTCTAGCTTTATTCCTCTCATTTTAGCGACGATTAATTTCATTTCGTCTAGCTCTATTTCTCCCATTTTGACGACAATTAATTTCATCTGGTCTAGCTCTATTTCTCTCATTTTGACGACGAAATATTTTAAG